>NW_026936689.1:0-7251 GCF_032062105.1 Saccostrea cuccullata
TTTTCAGGTTCAACCTCTTTTTTTCAGTTTCGTGCTAGGATGTATTCTTGTTGGGGGGGGGGGGTATTTTTGGAGGGGACATCGATAACAGAATAATTATAAATAGTGGGGTTTTAAAGCCTTATAAACATATGTTTGTAGCGTCGGTATGTCACCTTCCAAAGGACGTGGGTATGTGTGACGGATTATGCCCTCGCTGGTTTTACAACTCCCACATGCACAGGTGCGAGGAGTTTTACTATGGCTGCTGCGGTGGGAACGCAAACAACTTCCGAACGGAACAGGAATGTCTGAACTCGTGCAACAATGGTATACAGTCGACAAAAATATAATGTCTACAACGGTATAATGTCAGACTGAATACTCAACAAAGATATATGTATAATGTCAATATAAACGACCTATAATATTAGCAACAGTAATTGTATAATGTCCACAACGGCAAAATATAAACTAGAGGTACTGTGAGCGATGGGCTCACTAAATGATACCCCCCGCCTCCCCTATGGTTATAAGTGGTGAAAAAGTCCATGTTTTCCTGTGGCCGGGAAACCCAAAATATGTGTCGGATCAAAAAGTAAAATAGGAGGTGCACAATGGCAATATGTAATAAAGATTCTGTGAAAGTTTCATCAAATTTCATTCAGTGGTATTAGAGGAGTTACGGATAAGAGATGGGTACCCCAAAGCGTAACAGACGGACGGACAGACAGACAGACGGACGGACGGACGGACGGACGTACAGACGGACGGACGGACGGACGGACGGAATTAACGATTACTATATACCCTCCCGCTTTTCAAGCGGGGGGTATAATAACAACAGTATTAAGTCAACTACGGTACATGTATAATATTAGTCTGAATTCTCAACAATAATATATGGCGAAAAGGTTATATTTATTGATTGTCAAAAGTGTACCTAAACAGTTGAAATCCATAATTATATTCTCTTTCCTTTCTTTTTTTTTCATTTCCTTTTAAAGGTTGCCCGAATGGTCAATCCAACATATTTTGTAAAGCACCTGCTTGCCAAGTAACGTCATGTCCAAATTATCCAAGTGCCTCTTGCAAGTAAGTATTTATTTCAATTATCAAGTATAGGTACATGTAGGCAACAATAACATGCTTAAAATATAAAGTATTAAGTCATTAAGTATTAGAAAGTCATAAAATAAAAATGAAGCTATGAGGAGATAGTGTCGGAACCCGGGGGAGGGGTGCTCACCCCCTCCCCTTTTATTCATGATAGATATTATATCGGCATTTACGTACATTGACATTAGGACAAAGGTTAACCCCTTCCCCCCTCCCTACTGTTAACAGACAAGGTGCAATCACAGAGCGGTATAGATTTTATCTCACAGAGTGGTATAGATTTAAATTTATCTCTATTTAAGAAATAAAGTCCGCGTTTTCGTGAATGTTGCAGAATAACCTCCGAGGTCGAGAAATGTTGTATGAAAGATAAAAGCCGAGGGTTAGCCTTGGCTTTTATATTTCAAACAACATTTCGAGACCGAGGAGGTTATTCTGCATCATTCACGACAACAAGGACTTTATTTCTATTCTACCAAGGGCGATAAATACGGCCGATTGTTTCCTCTATAGAGAAACGAATTAAGTTTTCGTGAATGTTGCAGAATAACCTCCGAGGTCGAGAAGTGTTGTTTTAAATATAAAAACAAGGCGTTAGCCGAGGCTTTTATATTTAAAAAAACATTTCGAGACCGAGGAGGTTATTCTGCATCATTCACGACAACAAGGACTTTATTTCTATTCTACCAAGGGCGATAAATACGGCTGATTGTTTCCTCTATAGAGAAACGAATTAGGTCACCATGTCTCGATTACGCTGTTCTATTTAACACCAGAGATAAATTTTGTTGACTTACCTATAGGATGGAATGCAGACTATTTGAGCTTTCGTTTATTAAAAATAATCTTTTTAAATTACAAATTTGTTCGTAATATGTATTGATCAGTTAAAATGAATATACAAAAACAAAATCATGTTCTTGTTTTACTGCTAAAATCACGTTGTTTAATGTGTAGGGAGGTCCGTGGAATAGCCCCGCTTAGCTATAAAAACCGACATTCATCAGCAACTTGATGCAATTTACAGTGTCTATACTGCAAAAGACGACACATTGATGCGGTGTAAACAAGTATTTCATTCTACAGCCAAACATGCATTTGAATTGTTCAGATCTGATACGTGTTTCTGATCTGATAATTTTTTGATGACGTTCGTGATTTATTGGAGAATAATGTCCAGCGGCTTCCTTTGAAGTTTTCAATAACCGTGGTAGAATTGTACACATTTAGTGTTTAGATAAAATCAAATATAGTGTATGTTACCGGCCCCTGTAAGTGCAGTGTAATCCAAAAAAGGGTAAGTGGTGGTGGCGTTTGAAAAAAAATGACCCATCCCCCACACCCCACCACGAAATAATATTTTTACCTTGTTTCGCTTGTCAATTTATTTTTTTCGAGTTCGTTTTATTTGTCTTTCAATCACCCCCCCCCCAACCTTTCCCTTCCAATATATTGATTTGCTTCCTACGTGTCGATAGAGGAATCAAACTTGCTGATATATTCCATTAATTTTATGATATCGGTTATTGTTTGTGATATTCTATACAATTATTGACTTTTGATGAGGTCTACTCGTGACTATACAGACCTGGTCACGGTTTTACCGAGGCCGAAGGCCGAGGTTAACCAATACCTGACCAGGTCTGTATAGTCACGAGTAGACCGAATTCAAAAGTCAATAACCGTTTTTATTAAATGATGAGGAATTTTACAAACACTGCTCACTCTTTCATTCTTGTCTCCATCAAATATAAACATCCATAATGTAAAGTGTAATTACACTTCTTACATGTTGATATACTTCAACAGCTAAACAAATATTAGTTAAAAAGTCAAAAACAATATTAATAATCAATAAATACTCAACCATTTACTTTCAAAAGCGCTTAATCTCCTTGGTATTGGCGTCTGACATGTTTACATTCACACCGACACATGCTTTGAAACACGCAATCTGATTGGTCGAAAAAGCTGTAAGCAAATCTATGGTTGGTCGAGAGGGAAAACCCGAATAAACCTCCCAGAACGTCATTAGAGGTGAACTCACTCTGAGGTAAACACCAGTAAATGGTGTCTAGACCAATCAGAGAGCACCAAAATTCCTTATCATTTAATAAATGTACTAGTCCCGGGTCTTTGAAAATATTGTCCTCCTGATGTACTTGTGAATCACAATATATTGTTAAAACCTTGCAAAGTCCTGGAGCAAAATACAAAATTATTTTAAAAACAGCAACACATGACTTTGGAATATAATTTACTTGTATTAAACAATTTTATTTTCCAGAGAGGTTTGTAATGGCTGTGTGGCCATTTTCACTTCTAACGGGGAGGATGTCACCAGTACATGTCAGTCACTGGGATATTGAAAAGGAATTGATTCCTAGTTTCTTTGTAATGAAATTAATTTTTTTATAATAAAAAAATAAATATTGCTTTCTCCTTATAAAGCGATACCCAGAAAGATCCTCTCATCTATACAGTGTATATTCCCATTTTAGAAAGGACCCAACCTGGGCTTCCTCAGAATTTATTTGATAATTTAATTAAAAGAGTACAGGTACATATTGTACATGTCTAACAATTTAAGCCTCTTGAAGATTAAGTCGATATTTTATTCAAATAAAAATATCAGTACAATTATTTCACACAGTTGTTAAATAAATCTTGGATGTAAACATACATGTATAAATCATAGGCATCTAACGTTACTTAATTTAATATCTTTTCTAAAAAAATACATGTACTCCCTACCTAATAAAAGGTAGGGGGTATATTTTTCTATTAAAAATGAATGAGTAATGCCAGGTGCTTGTGGTATAAATGCATATACATGTAAATATACAGGGACCAATAAACTAATAAGTCACTGGTATACACAATGATTCTTTTCCCCTCTCGTTCAGTTATAAAAGTGCATCTTTAAGCCATGCACAAATTATATTTATTGACAAAAGCACGAGGACACGAGGAGTACATCCTAAATCGATATAATAATGATTAATTTTATAACAATTTTTTTTAAAAAAAATATTATATTGATTTTGTACGTTCTCGAATTTTCTCGTGACTTTATTAAAAGTGCATTACTTTGATTTTTTTTAGGGGGGGGGGGGGGGTTATAATTGCCTATAAAAAATACCTTTGTAAGTTATCGGCCCATTTCAACTGAATAACAACAAAAAATCTTTTAATTAAAAAAAATGAAAATTTTCCAATGTTTTTAAATCTTCTTTTTCAGCCAAATGTAATTTCGCCAAACCTGCTAGTTTAAAAATAACCGAAGTAACGATTTCAGTTGACACCGTTTCAAAATGGCAACGTCACAAAACGTAACAGACGAACGAGTACCTAAAAGTGATCATTTTATATGGTAGGTATATTTTGTAGAATTTTTTTGAGGATTGTAAGACGATATGGAAGTACTTTTTTGTTCATACTCATGTTTTATTTAGTTTCGTTTTCCATTTCACTTCAAATGTATACGAGAGGTCCAGCACAGATAGATTTCGCAATATGTATCCTGCAATACACGGATGCAATGCTAACAGATTGATTTCTTATTGTAACGTTATGCATGCATATTAGCTAAAATAGTCTCAGATGACTTAGCTGCAGATCTGTAGCTCTCTGAAAAAAAAAAAAATTATTGATAGACCGGAGAGCTACAGAGCCACCCATTGACAAAACTATATTTATTGCGCACAAAAAAATGCGCTGGGTTCTCGATTTATTTCTCCATGGTTTTAAAGCTGTAATCTCAAAATATTACTAACCCTGTGTTCCTAACATATTCTTTGACTCTTTCCACAATAAAACACTCCTCATTATTGTTGTTAATAGTCCTCCTGGCCCTGATATTGCAATCATCGCTTATTTATACTGCCATTTTGGTTTCAAAGATAATTCGGTCCAATATAACAGAGAACTTGATAGACGATCGAGAGAGTAATTTTTTGAAATCTTCCATTTTTTTTGCAATTGGGGTAAGAATTTGGAGTAAATTAATCAAGAATCGAGCGCAATTTTTTGTGCGCAATAAATATACAGTTTTTTCAATGGGTGGCACTGTAGCTCTCCGGTCTATCAGTATATATTTTTCGGAGAGCTACAGATCTGCAGCTACAGATGACTGTGAGGCCTTTGTCCCTTTAAAATAGCTGTCCATTTGAAGTTCAAATTCTGTACCACTTAGTGAACTTATACCCTTACACAGTTATAGAGTAACTTTGCAGTGCATGATATAAGGTCACAGTTCCGTGGCGGATCTAGGATTTTTAAAAAGGAAGAAGGGGGGTCTTTTACTATTACTTGTAGGTCAGGGGCTAGGTTGTACAAACATGCAAGAGACCCCAATGGTTTTATGGTTAAAACCCTGGGTGGGGGGGGGGGTCAAATCAGCAATGCACATAGAAGCACCTAATTTAGAATGTTTGTTTAGAACGGTTTTAAGTATTAATTAATATCATTTTCTCTCTCTAAATTTTATTATCATTGATCTGATGATCATTGCTAATTGTCACAAGATGTGAGTTTTGATATGGTTCTTTGAAACAAGTTACTGTAAGGTTAGCATTACATGTATAATGATAAATCAATTATGCTTGTTTACCCCTCTACAATTATAAAATATGATTATACAATTTTTTTTTGCCTTGTCTTTGAAACAAAGGATTTTTTAAAAGAACTTTTTGATACATAACCAGTGTGTGCTCCCTGTCATGTTCATGAAATAACGGAAAAATCTCTCGCCAATTCAGTATATAAAACACCTCCGCTATTGTTCCTCATTTTCTGGAAGCTTACCACATTTTGAATCTATTAGGATGGTCAGGGATTACCTCACTTATTGATCCACCAATGTAAAATACCCACTAAGCATAAGATGATTACAAAGGCATACATGTTGGTATACACCTGTGCAAAGAAAATAATGGTCAAATTGTGAACACTGTGCCAGGGAAAAGTACGACTGCTAGGACCACAGGCACCTGACGTTACTTATTTTTCTTTTAATAAAAAAAATATAACCCTTACCTTATAATAAACCAAGGTCCCCAACGCCGCCATCTTGAATTTTTCTAGGTCTTGCCACATCCACTTGTATTTTCGTCTAAAACTCCGTCAAATAAATTCCCTTCAACCATCTTCTTTCTGTGACCAGACTTTCTTTGTCTAAACTTACGGACACTGCAGCCATAAAGGCGCATCATACTTGCAAATATTAAAAATCCCTTGTCAAACTCGATCTACTGCTTCAACAATCCTAGAAATTGCCAAAGGGGGGCCGGAAGTTTACATCAATATGCTAATGGGAATTCCGTATTTGTCAGTTTTGTGGTGGATCTAAAGCGGCGTCGTTTTAAATACTTTGAAATTTTAATAAATAATTCGATTATTGAAATGAAAAAAAATGCAAATTGGGAAAAAATAAACACTTCTTATGAATATACCTGTAAAATATTTTGTATTAATCTATACAGATCGTTGCGTTCGAAACAATCTTGATTAAAAGAGGGGGGTGCTTGAAAAAAAAAATCAACAACAAATCATCTAGAGTTTATTGAATGGTTTTCCAAAAACAATAGACTGCAAACCACCCATGTTATATATATATGTGTGTATATACATATATACCTGCTATATGCTTAATTGAAAAAGGGGGAGGGGATACACGACCCACAAAGAATATGTAATGAGTGTAATTAATTACGCAATATGTATATGTATAATCTGTCACGTCACCAAGAAAAAAAAATAAAAATTTCGCCATGCCACTACTTTATTGCAAAACATAGAATTGCAGATCTCAACACTCCCCGGAATAATTTTAGTGTGGACCCCCCCCCCCCCACACACACACACACGTGCGTACATACTTTAAATAAACAAAATCAATCTTCTCCACGGATAGAGCTCAAACAAGGCATCAATAATGACAGTGTTATTAATTATATTTAGTGCATGTAAGTAGGAACTTACAACCGACTCAATATTTTATCTCGAAAATGTTCATTGATCAGCAAGCATGATATCAGGCCGATAAATATAATCGTAAGCTGTACATATCGAAATTATTTTGGAGAAAAATAAAATGAATGTTCTTACATGTATATTACACTGTATTATTGTCTGAATTATTGTTTTTGGAAT
>NW_026936690.1:0-7280 GCF_032062105.1 Saccostrea cuccullata
AAGCCTTAAAAGCTTTTTTTTCATATATATGTCAAAAGTCATAAGTGCGTACAAAAAAATGTCAGTATCTTTTCTTCCTCATAACAATCACCAAAAGAGGGTTAAAATATACTGAGTCTTTTCCCCATTCATTTGACTCTATTATTTCAGATAGATTGAAGACAGTCTCTTTCTTTTCGTCAACGCTTTTGTGTACAAAACAATGCAAGGAACCCTTATATGTACAGAACAATACCAATGCTGAAGTAACTCATATGTCATTCCTATAACTGATAACTCATAAATCGACATTTAGTTTTATCATTTTTCACACCTGAGTTACCTGTCCTTAAAACACAACATCAAACAATTCAATTATAAATAATTAAAGTTGTTCATGATTTAATTAAATGTATGCGTAAGTTATCATGGTTTTTTTTTTAGATAATTTAATGTACCTATAAATCTATCAATGAAATGTTTTTTTTACCATGTTTACTATATGTGCAACTTGAAAAATTAGTTGAAAGGCCTAATATATATTAACCTTTTGGTTTGTCAATTGAATATATCCATTCGTGAACCCATGTATTACTGAATCTGTTGAATGCCTTCCCACAAACACCACGTTCATAAAGTGTCCTCACATAAGATTGTAAGTTACCCAATTGTTTGAATGCCTTTTCACATACATCACATTATATAATGACTCCAAGGGTCTATATCTAATATATAGGTCTCATCTGTATGTGTCCTCAAGTGTTTATTTAAATCTAATCCGCTTTTTCACAAAACGTTTTCTTACACAAACCACGTGTAAGGTTTCTCACCACTATGTATCCTTGAATGTCTTATGAAGTTTTTTGAACAATAGAATCCATTCCCACACACATCCTTATACATGTAACATCTTTAGCTAAGTTTGGTTAAAACGTTCAACCAGACCATTACCCATGGGGGTGATATGGTGTTGTACGTGATTTACTCACACCTGCTAATTTACAAAGTTCTTTAACAACTTTACTTTCAAAATTTCTTCCCTGATCTGAATGTAATCTTTCAGGAAAACTATAGTGACATATAAAATTTTCAAGTAATACTTTTGCAGTTGTTCTAGCAAGTTGGTTCTTTGTGGGCACAACCATTGCATATCTAGTGAAATGATCTGTGATCACCAGAATATTTTCAAATCTACCCTTTGATCTTTCAAGAGATTAAAAATCTATACGAAGAATTTCTAAGGGTTTGGTACGTTGAATGTTAACAAGATCAGCCCTTGGGGTATCACGTACTTTTTTTCTTACACACATTCCACAGGTTTCTACTCTATATTTTTAATATAATTATCCATCCCATTCCAAAAAAATCTTTGCTTTGCTAACCATAATGTCTTATCCCTACCTTGGTGTCTTGCATGAATTCCTTTAAAAGCTTCATCTCTGTATTGTACTGGTAATACAAACTGTTTAATACTTATCCCATCTTAAACGGTGTTTCTATAAAGTATTCCATTACAAATTTCTAAGTGTTTCCATTCTCTTAGATATTCCTTGACATCTTGACTGTCATTTTGTAAATCCTTACCTGTAGGTTTCCATAATGTAGTGTGTAATAATTCAACTATTCTACTAATGGCTATATCTTTAACTTGCTCCTCTTTCCAGTCGATGTTGCTAGTACTATAATCTGTATTCTGAGTCTCTATTTCTACATGTTTTAACTGGGCGTTCTGTGATAAAACTAAACATTCGACTAAAGGGAGTTCTTCCTTCTCAATTAAAACTGCGGATGTTAATGCTTTTATAACCTCAGGAAAAACTTCTACCGTTGTCGGTCTCCTTGACAACCCATCAGCATCTCTATTAGATTTGCCAGTTTTGTAAACTAATTTTAAATTGTAATTCGAAAGAGACGCTAGCCAGCGGTGCGTTGTTGCATCCAATTTAGCAGTAGTTGTTACATATGTTAAAGGGTTATTGTCAGTATAGACAGTGAATGTATTCCCATATAAATGATCGTGGAATTTATCACAAAGTGCCCATTTCAAGCATAAAAATTCTAATTTGTGGGCGGGGTAATTGCATTCACTGGGGCGCAATCCCCTACTTGCGTAAGCTATTACCCTGTCTACCCCTCCTTGATTCTGTTATAAAACAGCCCCGAGACCTTCCCTACTAGCATCAATATTTACAATAAAAGGTTGGGAAAAGTCAGCATAGGCTAAAATAGGGGGTGACGTAAGTTTTTCTATAAGGGTATTAAAAGCTGATTGTTCTTTTTTACCTCAAATCCAAGGTACTTTCTTTTTCTTTGACTTTTTCGCATGTTTGTTTGTAGGGTGACCCACTAATAAATCATTTAGGGGTTTTACAATTTTGGCATAGTCTTTAACAAAACGCCTATAATAACCTGTGAATCCTAAGAAAGAACGTAATGATTTGATATTTTTAGGAACAGGCCATGTTTTCAAAGCTGATATTTTATCAGGGTCTGTTTGAATACCTTTCTCAAACACAATATGTCCTAAATATTTGACCTCTGACATAAAGAATTCACATTTCGAGGGTTTTAATTTCAAATTATGCTTTTCTAATCTTTTGAAAACACCCTGCAACCTCTCTAAATGTTCTTCAAAAGTAGGTGAAAATACACGTATATCATCTAAAAATATCAAACATTCCTTAAGATTCATCTTACCCATGCAAGTTTCCATAAGCTGCTGAAATGTAGCGGGCGCATTAGCCAAGCCAAACGCCATACGGTTACATACATAAAAGTGGACCTAGGAAAAATGCAGTTTTATTTTTGTCTTCCTCTTTGATCTCCACCTGCCAATAACCAGATCTTAAGTCTAACTTAGAAAAATACTAACTGCCAATTAAAGTGTCAATTGTTTCATCCACTCTAGGAATATTATATGCATCTTTAATAGTTTCCTTGTTTAACTTCCTGAGATCTATACAAAACCTAAGCGAACCATCTGATTTTCTGGCTAGTACTACATTAGAACAATAAAGACTTTTAGATTTTCTAATAGAATCAGCATCTAGCATTTCTTTGAGATGATGCCTTATCTCCTCAAACATTGCTGGTATTCTTCTGTAAGGTTCTTTAAAAGGAACATTATCTGTTAGTTTGATTTCATGTTCTTCTAAATCTGTTCTCCCTATGTCCTAAAAAGATGTAGAAAAGATGTGCTTCCACTTGTCAAGAAAATTATGACACTTTTCTGACTGATCTGAGGTTAAGTTATTACGATTAACCTTTATATCTGCATCCACAAGAAAGAAGTATGGTCCTTGGAATCTAACAATGGTGAATATAACTTCTTTACCACCTTTGCAGCACTTACAATACAAATGACTGATTTTGGTGCTATTTTGATTGGTTGTGCTGACATATTGTAAACACGAACGGGTACTCGGGAAGTTTTGCTACTTTTAATTGTAAAGACTCTTGGACATATCACAAGACTACCATTTTGATTTGTATCTATTTGCTCTGTTATAGCAGTACTCACCTTGTCCATGGTCTTAACTAATCCTGAAATTGTTCTTACCTCATATGGTGCTACAGTAATGGGATATTTATTTGTGCTTTTGACAGCCATATCACTATCAACACTTAAATTTGTAAATGCTAATTCCCATTCATCTGGAATATTTGTTTCTATGCACTTATAATATTCTCTACACAGTCTCATAATATTAGTACCAACAATTATTGGGACTTTACTACTGTATTCTGTTACCTTCAAAACTAAGACTGGTACATAGAATGATTCTTTTGACACAAAAGGTACTTGAAATTCAACTTCTACATAACCTGCATATGGCAAAGTACTACCCTCTGCACTAAATACTTTCAACTCAAAATCTTCAATGCTATGAAGTTCAGGTTTATGACTTAATGAGTTGTAAAACTCTTCTGACATGCATGTAACTATAGAACCTGTATCTATCAAAGCATCTGTTTCAACACCATTGATAATGATTTTACTTTCATTTGAATGACCCACCATTCTTGACAACAAATTCTTTTTAGGGCTTTTATTTACAGATTCCTCCCCCATCTGTCCTTTAATAGAAGAGGTAACTAGTTTGTTGAATTGTTACTCTTTTGAGGTACTTGATTATTTGATTGAGTTTGATTTTCATTTACACTGAAATGACCTTGACCCCGAAATTGACCTCGTCCGCGGACATAGCCTCGACCAGAGTTTCTACGAAACCCAAATCCCCTTGCTCTACCTCTACTTGACGCACTAAAATGTGGCATTTGTTGGTTTGACATTTTTTCTAACTGATTTACTTTATTGCTTAATTGTCGAAAACTCTGAGAGGTACTGTCAATTTTGCTCTCTAACCTTTGCATCGTTGATGTCAGTTTCTGCAGTTCATTTTGTAAATCTGTTGTTTCTGCTCTCTCTGTCTGTTGGAATGCTCTCTGTGTCTTTCTCACCAGTGTTGACAATTCTTCTTGTTGTACTTTTCTAATTTCCCTAAGAAGATATTCAAAGTTCTTAATTGAATCAAATAAATGTCTTGTACTTTGTTTTAACTTGTACTTTGTTCCAATTGTATAAACCAGTCTAAAATTTGCTTCTAAGCATACCGTCTTTTGCTACGGCATCTATATGGCCATATTTTATAGCTTTAGATAAGGTATCCTCTAATCTAGATGCATACACTACAAGTGATTCTCCCTCATTTTGCATATCAGTATAAAAAGATTGCATAAGAATTTCCCCTGAAGCGACATTTCCAAAAAATCCATCAAGTTTGGTTAGAATATCTTTCAGAGAAGCATTTTCTCCAATACACACTAGCATTGATCGGGCAAGCCCTTTCAGTGAATTTCTTACCGACTGTATGTTGGTAACTTTGGAAAGTTGTATTGGGTGCTAATTGTACATGTAAGGGTAGGAGGGACATCTGGTGTCTTTGGAAAATCAAAATGCACTGGTTTACCTGCACTATGTGAAACTTTTCCCATTGTTGAGATCTTTGTTTTAACTAAAGGGGTACTAGTTTTACCTTGCTTTAAACTAGCATTTACCAAAAGATCATAATCCTTCTTAGTTAAGACTCTGTAGTTTGGATCTTTTTGTACCTCAGGTATGTGATGCTGTAAAGAACTTGCACCTGTATCCTCCTTCGTTTCTACCTTAGCTAATGGCATCTTTGCCGTTTCTTTACCTGATTCATCCTCACCTGAATCTTATCTATTTCTTCCTTACCTGAGTCTTACCTGAGTCTGCCATTATGTAAATAAATGACAGAAATATAACATGCAATAGTGAAACAACTGATAAGGTATAAAGGTATGATTGGGTCAATCCCTACCAACACAAACCCAATAGTGTAATACTATATACATGAACAAATCTATGATACAGTGTATTGGATAACAGGTAAGATTTCTGTGATTGGGTCCCTGCGTACAGATACCTGCTCCAAGTTTTACAGTAATGTATCAATAACTCTGTATGTATTAAGACATCTAGGAACAATGTACAAAAATGTTCTCTACAAGTCATTTTAACCACACTCTGGCGAACATTGGTCCGGGATGTACTCCATCCAAATACAATTGAAAATTCAAAGAAACTCTGAGATTTGTCTTTCCCTTTTCTATACTTCAAAACATCTAGCTTATACCTGGGACTATAAACAGATAATTTGTCATTGACTTCCCTTAAATGAGAATTAATGGAATTGATAATTTCAATCAAAACTTTGTCCTGAACAAGAAAACTATCAGAATCACAATGTCCTCTGCTTTTATTCCATTCTGCTATAGAATAAGAAGGGATTTCAAAAAATATGAGTTTAACTCCCTTAAATTCTTTGACAATTGAATGAAAACTATCTATATGGTGAACAACATTCTCTACAATAAACTGAGAATCATCAGAAACTAAAGAAATAAACTTACCAAATTTTCTTGTGATGTCACATGTACCCAGCCAAATATACAACGTCAAATGGCCGTACTGTTCCAAAAGAGCACGTAAATTGTAATTTAACCAACGGTAAAAATCTGTAAATCGAGCACCAGGTCTACATTCAAAATGCAAGTATAAGTGATATTCTTTTAATAGATCTAAATGTTTTTTCAGGTAGTTACCCAAACTTGTACTAATCAATACTGGTTGACTTACTAATTTCTTCTTATCTACTAGTTTATCTAAATATTTCTGTAATTTACTATTACTCATTAAATATCAAAGCTAAGTAAAGTAAATCAAACTCCTTAAACAAATAAATACAAAGGTAAGTTTTGGTTTAAATTCTGCTAATTCCTGGTAATCTGGAATAAAGAAAACACTAATTATACATTTGAAATTGCTACCCCAGTATCGCAAATCTGAAATATTAGAACTGTAAATACTGCAAGCAATGTATCAGGGTCTTGTAAATCAAAAGATATACTATCTAAATACAAAATACAATCCAATAAAATTAGTCAAATATTAGCAATGTCAATATAATAACTATGATGAATGAAATGAATGATCTAAATGATGATTTTAAACTGTGTCAATCAAACACGCACCTGCTCACTCGAATTTCCTCGGCTCAAAAAAAATGAGAATGTTTATAGAGTGCAATGAAAATGTTAGCACATGCTGACATGTTAATCTGTCACTTACTTCGCTGTAATACCTGAGTGTGTACTAAATTTGAATTAAATTGCGTTATTTAAGTTTTACACTTTCTTACACGCACACACTTCACTCACGTATATAAATAAACAATGACAATACGATATTAAACAGTACAATAGAATGAAATTTAACAGTCAATAGAATAAATATTCAAATTGCGGAAAAGTCACAGTCCCTGGAATTTTGGATTGCGCGCGGAATGTCCAGAAAGAAACGTTTTCCAGCGGTACAGGCCTATCGGACGGGTGTACACATGTCGATCTCAATACAAACAGCTGATGATCGGCGAAAAGTTTGGTGAATGGTGACCAATGTTCAGTCATGCTCGAGCAGGTTTACAACGTACAGGTATAGTAGAAAATGGAATACGGCTAGCCAAGGAAAATGGAAGATATAATGAATAAATAAATGATGAACTTCAACGATGTTATAAAAATTTAAAAATCACCCTCAATCCAACATCTGAGCGGAATAAGTGTGGCACATGTATGGAAAGAAAGAGAGCTCTTCTATGTGTAGTCAGTTGGTTCTAAATTTAGACACTTCAGAGGGAGGGATCTATCACAATGGAGAGTCAGTTTGTCTGGCTCTGTGTAACCTTGTCAGGATATTTGCTGATGATGGAAACTAT
>NW_026936691.1:0-72458 GCF_032062105.1 Saccostrea cuccullata
GAAACCAGCAAGTGTCAACAGTCACGATATGCCGCTAACAGCATAGAGTCGGTTATATATATATATATATATATATATATATATATATATATATATATATATATATATATATATATAAACCATTATCATTTAGTAATCTGAACCAAACCATACGTTAATTTCTAAAGTATAAAATTCTAAGAAGTTATTTCTTGTAGAAACCAGTAAAAACCAATAATAATGTCTTTTAATTATGTCGATTTTTTGTTCGATATTGTATTTTTTTTCATAACATATTTTTTCCTTTACTTTCTAGATACATTCATCATCATTAGTCACTATAATTAAGCTCTAAATTTTACCGAAAAATGTCGAAGACCTTGAGAGAATATATCCATATAAAGGCATGATTAAATCAAATTCAACATAAATGACTAAGATGAACGCGTTGCCAATAAATGCAATTGATAAGGAAAATTCCAAAAGAAGAATCTTTTTACAGAAAGTGATGGGGGATTTTAGCCTTTACATGAGGGACATGGATTATGTTCAACATAACAAAGGTTAATGTTTAGTGATTTGATGAAATAGACATCCTTAATAAATTTCTAGAACCATTCCTGTCCTTTGAATAGTGTCACGTATAACAGATATTGTGTTGCTAATATACGGAAATATTATCAGAAATTTATAATTAACAGTTATAACATATACGTATAAATACAAGTGATTTCTCTCAATTAGTTATTAGTATTCTTATCCCTGCCGTTTGTACATCAGATTATGTTTTACCCTGTTTACCTCGTTCTGTACACAGGCCATCTTCATGCAGTATCTAAATTTTCAATAGTATCCCATAATTACAGAAGCACCTTTAATGAATTATAGAGCTCTCAACATGGGATAATATCATTTTTCTTGTAATTGGAATTATTTTATTCAATAGGTAAAATGCTGAAATACTTATATATCAGAAAAAAAAATAAGGGAGCATGGGTGAGAGACTTCTGGATACTCCGTAGGTGATATAAGAGTTAAACACAGTCACAATAGATAGCCTTGACACCACTTTACTGATGATGTGTTAATCATAGTTCTTATTCTGAATAGCAGATATGTATTGGAATTTTGACGATTCGGATCCAAAAATGTCAGCAAAAGTACAACCTTTAGTTTGAATACACAGTGGGCAACGTTATAACGATGAAAGTGTTAAGAGATGCTGGATTTCTTTTTTATCTGAGTAGAATGCAACATTAAGTTATATGATTATATATCTTTTGTTTTATAAGTTGTTTTTTCCTTGTAGAAATGGAAAACGTTGTGAAATCATGTCCCCAAAACGCCACAGAGGTCTTGGAATCCTCCACCAGACTGGGCTGTGGTGTAGACAAGTATGGGAACGATCAGTATATCTGTGTTTCTAACAGAAACAAAACAGGACTAGTAGAACTATGTTACAACGGTGTCATGGAATTGATACAAAGAGGTAAATGTCGCAGTAATTTAAGTGTTAAACAAGAGGCCCAGGGGCCACATCGCTCATCTGAGCAATTTACTAGGAAAAAGTACATGTCAGATCAGAACTGAACGTTTTCTGAGGGGGGAGGGGTTGGTGGGTTGAATTTTAACCCCCCAGGGGGTCATGATTTGAACAAACTAAAATCTACACTACCTGAGGATGATTCCCCATAAATGTCACTAAGCATGGCTTTGAATTGCTTGAAAAGATCTTAAAAAGTTTCCCTAATATATATTCCTATGTAAAAATTTGATCTGTCATTTGGCCCCACCCTACACCCGGGGTCATGATTTGAACAATGTTGAATCTACACTACCTGGAGATGACATCACAGGAGTTTCATCTTTCTTTTCTCAATATTTATTGAGAAGAAGACTTTTCGTAGATATTCCTTTTGAAAAACTTTGATCAATCATTGTGGTCCCACCCTAGACACAGGGTTCATGATTTGAACAAACTTGAATCTACACTACATGAGAATAATCCCATGTGAGTTTCATCTTTCCTGGCCCAGTGGAGTTTTCGTAAATATTCCTTTTGAAAAACTTTGATCAATCATTGTGGTCCCACCCTAGACACAGGGTTTATGATTTGAACAAACTTGAATCTACACTACATGAGAATGATCCCACGTGAGTTTCATCTTTCCTGGCCCAGTGGAGTTTTCGTAAATATTCCTTTTGAAAAACTTTGATCAATCATTATGGTCCCACCCTACACACAGGTTTCATGATTTGAACAAACTTGAATCTACACTACATGAGAATGATCCCACGTGAGTTTCATATTTCCTGGCCCAGTGGAGTTTCATCTTTCCTGGCCCAGTGGTTCTTGAGAAGAAGGTTTTTAAAATTTCTCCTATATATTCCTAATATGTAAAACTTTGATCGGCCATTTTGGCCCCATCCTACCCCTGGGGGGTCATGATTTGAACAAATTTGAATCTCCACTACCTGAGGATGATTCCACATGAGTTTCATGTTTCCTGGCCCAGTGGTTCTTAAAAAGTTTTTTTAAAAAGATTTCTCCTAGATATTCCTTTGTAAAATTTTGATCGGCCATTTTGGCGCCACCCTACCCCCGGGGGTCATGATTTTCATAAACTTGAATCAACACTACCTGAGCATGATTCCACTTGAGTTTAATCTTTCCTGGCCCAGTGGTTCGTGAGAAGAAAATTTTTAAAGATTTCTCCTAGATATTCCTTTGTAAAACTTTGATCGGTCCTTTTCGCCCCACTCTACCCCCGGGGGTCATAATTTGAAGAAACTTGAATCTACACTACCTGATCCTGATTACACAATAGCTTCATCTTTCCTGGCCCAGTGGTTCTTGAGAAGAAGGTTTTTAAAATTTCTCCTATATATTCCTAAAATGTAAAACTTTGATCAGCCATTTTGGCCCCATCCTACCCCTAGGGGGTCATGATTTGAACAAACTTGAATCTCCACTACCTGAGGATGATTCCACATGAGTTTCATGTTTCCTGGCCCAGTGGTTCTTGAGAAGAAGATTTTTACAGATTTCTCCTATATTCCCTTGTCAAACTTTGATCGGCCATTTTGGCCCAACCCTAACCCCTGGGGTCATGATTTTCATAAACTTGAATCTACACTACCTGAGGATGATTCCACAATAGGTTCATCTTTTCTGGCCTAGTTGTTCTTGAGCAGAAGATTTTCAAAGATTTTTCCTATATATTCCTATGTTAAAATTTGATCGGCCATTTTAGCCCCATCCTACCCCTGGGGGGGGGGGGGGGGGGTCATGATTTGAACAAACTTGAATCTTCACTACCCGAGGCTGATTTCACTCGAGTTTTATTTTTCCTGACCCAGTGGTTCTTGAAATGAAGATTTTTACAGATTTCTCCTATATATTCCTTTGTAAAACTTTGATCGGCCATTTTGGCCCCACCCTACCTTCGGGGGTCATGATTTTCATAAACTTGAATCTACACTACCTGAGGATGTTTCCCCATAAGTTTCATCTTTCCTGGCCACAGTTGTTCTTGAGAAGAAGATTTTTAAAGATTTCTCCTAGATATTCCTTTGTATAACTTTGATCGGTCATCGCAGCATTGTTAAGGATGAGAAATCAACGGAAAATAGACGTGCAAAAAAGGAATATTTTTTAAAATTGAATTTATTTTATTTAAGCTGTTTTATTATCACAGAACTTTCATTCTAATGGAAATATCATAGTATAACCCACTCTGTACTGTATGAAGTTTAGTCCCATCGATGGACAGTCACGTGATGAATGCATAGTTCGTGTACTGAATGTAGGTCATTAACAAATTTCAATATCGCAAGGGCATATCCTAGTTGAAATGAAAATTAGAAGCTATTAATTGTTTCTGCATACTTTGTAGTTTCTGAAAAGTGCTGCTGCTTTGAACAGAATTCGCATTTTAATAGTTAAATTTTCAAGTAAATAGTCCAATGTCGAAATATGTTTGACTTTTACCAAATGTTTTGTGTACTTATAAAATCACACCCCCGTTTTAAAGAAAGCAGCAAAACTTTTCAAGTTAAGGAAAATATCCTTTATCTATATTCAAAAAAATGGTTCAGATCTATGCAGTGTATGCCCTTGCAAGAGTACGATTTTATGAGGCATCTAACTGTAAAATGTACGTAACCTGTACATAAAAACACGACATAATTAATGAAATACATTCACTTGATAGTTAATGAATAGTCACACTAAACAAAGGATATACATTGGTATTAATCGACTATTTAAAACCTCTAAATGATATGCCACTTAATACTAAAATCCATTTTTCATTGTTTAAAAATTCCTCAATCTGCCTCTCACAGCACATGTAATACGTCATTTTACCAATATGACGTCATGTTTACAAGCTCATCGCGATCAGTGCTTTGTTTATAACCAGCTACTTGGGATTTATCAAGCAAATTTTTCTAATGCAGTGACAAGTTATATTTTTTTATTATGCAAATACAGTTAAGAGTTGCAAATTATTTCATTTTCAGGTATTATGAGAACTACCAAATAATTCCTGAAGATGCCAAAATGAAAGATTTTTTTTATTGAGGGCACAAATATACAGTAACTAATTTTTCTATATATAATATTACCTTGTTTATTTATCGACTTCATGGGGGATGGGGGGGGTTGCTCTTATCCCAAACCTCTCAACCCCGTTCCTATATACGAACTTGTGTGCATGTACATGATGTTTATCTGTTTATATTTGTGGATTATAAAAAAAGCTGAAAATATGCATTGATGTAGGGTGGTTTATTTTTCTTAGTACATTTTGTCTTAAAATTATGCTCCCCTATGTCATTGTTTGTTAACCATGCATTTATCGTCCAGACAAGCTCCCCATACTCACCTCCAATATACATACCGGGTCCCTTGATATTCATATTTGTCTTCTTTCATAAATTAACCGTCTAGTACATAATGTATTTCATATGAACAATCCAAATCTACATAGAATTCATATTTATTTTAAAAATCATGCCCCTAGTATATCAAATCACCTCTAAATTTTTTATTGCAGGTATCAATTTTGTATGTTGTAAATTGTAAATTTTTTTAGGGAAAGAAAGCCAAAAATTATCTTTGGACCCGGATTTATATTTAATCCAGGTGTTTGGGGAGGGGGGAGGGGGCAAAGGACATATGATGGCATTCTTATATGGAACTTGATATCATATATCCTAAATTATGTCAAAAACACAATTCACTAAACTTCCATTTTTGCGCCGACCCCCCCCCCCCGAAAGTTGGGGATATTAATTTCGGTCAGCCCGTTTGCCTTATAATTCTATCCGTCTGTTACACTTTTGTTTCAAGCGATATCTCGAGAAGTCTTTGAACATTTTCAGTGTAATTGAAAAAATAGCTTTGGGTCTGGGATGTAAAGGGAGGGGGGGGGGGTCCTGTCTATTAGCACCCGTCCGAATTATATGAAGATTTTTAAGATAAAAGCTTGTAAGAAGAAGCTTTATCAACTGACAAATTACGAACGGGCATCCCCCAGGATTTATAAAATGGCTATAATACCTGTGTATCAAAGCCTTATTAATTTATTTTTTGCAGCATATAGTATTTTAAACAAGAATTTCTTGAAAGTTTTTAGGGGTTTTCAATTTAGTTTTAGACCATAACTCCTTATTGTCTAGACCACCCTTCGTAAAGCCCCCCCCCCCCTTTCGGCTCTACTAGATCAACACATACTATTATGTTTTATTTCATGCCACAGAATGGCATTTTTTTTTAATTTTCCTTTCATTTCCCTTCTCGAACCCCTTTACTTGTTTAAATGTCCATTGAAATGTATTGTAAAGTCACGGTAGCGACTTCGACAAAACGTGGCTTTGAGGTATCTTGTGGGGATTTTATCTATCGAAATCCCAATAAAATTGAAGAATTCAATAATGCAACTGTGAATACAATAGACTGCAATGACTGATCCCCGTTTTTGGTTACGTTCGTTCGTAAGATGTCGGTGTTTCTCTATTAAGAGAACTTATCCGAATAAAAGAATTAATATCCTATATAACTTAATAATAAGTATCTTTATTGTATTTTACAAACATGGCAGATGTTTTACGAAACATTATTTTTTGGGGGTCATTTTTTTGTCATTTCTATTTGAAACTACTTTTCGGATTTTAAGTAGTTTCATATAGAAATGTAGAATTTAAAAAAAGAATGGAAATCTAAAACTATAAAGAAAGAGAAGCTATGCAAACCCTGTCCAGACCCCTATCAACAAGACGTTTTTTTAGAATTTCATTTTCAAATTCTAAAAATCATAAGTTAAAATATATCAATGATAACACTTTGAATGAGCTTATGTAATAGAACTGGATACAAAAATTATTCTTGCTGGTAATAATTAACTATTATTAAACATTTTATCTATTTATTTATTTATTCATTTATTTATTTATCTGCTAATTTATTTAATTACTTAGGAAGAAAATGTTGCTAATACCAATCAATAGGTATAAAAATGTTACATATTACATGGTAGTTATGAGAATTTGTTGCTTTTTTTAACACGGTTATCATGTTTGGTAAGGTTACAATTTAGACTGAGCGTTCTTAAAGCTTGTCAAGCTCATTTTTATATTTTTATATCCAAAACTTTTCCACTAATAAAAGTAAATCTGATGACATGAAAAACCTTTTCGTAGCGTGTTCTTGTTGCTTGAACCACTAAAGTAGACATGAGATTAGAGTAGAACAAAAGATTGTATATAAAACGTTTTATGAAACATAAAATTTTATTTTTTTTGTCCTTGAGAGTTTTAACCTCCATCTCTTCAATTTTCATTTGCACACTAGATTTTGTTCTTGAGATCTCATTCATTCATTATGTTTTTCAGGACATAATTTTTTTCTTGTTTTATTAAAAATATAATTTTTGCTAGGAATTCAAGATTAGTCTTTGGAAAATATACCTTTTACTGTTTGCTTTTCATTAATTATACCCGCACTTTCTAAAGAAAGTTCGGGTATATTGTTGTTACTCATGTCCGTCCGTCCGTCTGTCACACTTTTCTTCCCTGAACTCCTCCTACATTTTACACAGTAGCTTAATCATCTTTTAAGAGATGGTTGGTGGTGTCATGTAGATGTGCAGTAAGGTTTCGGAATTTTGATTTTGCCCTGGGGGGTCAAATGGGGGTCGAAACGTTTTTTGTGCAAAAAGTCCCGTCTTCCCTGAACTCCTTCTACATTTTACTCAGCAGTCAAATCACCTTTTGGGGAATGATTGGTGGTGTCATGTTGATGTGCAGTAAGGTTTCGGAATATTGATTTTGCCCCGGGGGATCAAATGGGGGTCGAAAAATGACGTTTTTTATGCAAAAAGCCCCATCTTCCCTGAACTCCTCTTACATTTTACTTAGCAGCCTAATCATCTTTTGTGGGATGACTAGTGGTGTCATGTAGATGTGCAATAAGTTTTCTGAATTTTGATTTTGCCCCGGGGGGTCAAATGGGGGTCGAAAAATGACGTTTTTCGTGAAAAAGTCCGGTCTTCCCTGAACTCCTTCTACATTTTACTCAGCAGCCTAATCACCTTTTGGGGGATGGTTGGTGCTGTCAGGTAGATGTGCAGTAAGGTGTCGAATTTTAATTTTCCCCCGGGGGGCAAATGGGGGTCGAAAAATGACTTTTTTTATACAAAAAGTCCTGTTTTCCCTGAACTTCTCTTACATTTTACTTAGCAACCTTATCATCTTTTGGGGGATGATAAGTGGTGTCATGTAGATGTGCAGTAAGGTTTCGGAATTTTGATTTTGCCCCAGGGGGTCAAATGGGGGTCGAAAAATAAAATTTTTTTATACAAAAAGCCCTGTTTTCCCTGAACTTCTCTTATATTTTACTCAGCAGCCTAATCATCTTTTAGGAGATGGTTGGTGGGGTCATGTAGTTTTGCAGTAAGGTTTCGGAATTTTGATTTTGCCCCAGGGGGTCAAATGGGGGTCGAAAAATGATGTTTTTTATGCTAAACGACCTGTCTTCTCTGAACTCCTCTTTAATTTTACTCAGAAGCTTAATCACCTTTTTGGAGATGGTTGGTGGTGTCATGTACATGTGCAGTAAGGTTTGGGAATTAAGATTTTGCCCCAGGGGATCAAATGGGGGTCGAAAAATAACGTTTTTCGTACAAAGAGCCCTGTTTTTCCTGAACTTCCTTACATTTTACTCAGCAGCCTAATCATCTTTTGGGAGATGGTTGGTGGGGTCATGTAGATATGCAGTAAGGTTTCGGAATTTTGATTTTGCCCCGTGGGGTCAAATGTGATTCGAAAAATGACTTTTTTTGTGCAAAAAGCCCTGTCTTCCTTGAAGTCTTCCTTAATGTTACTCAGAAGTCTAATTATCTTTTAGGAGAGTTAAATATTTTGAAAATTTGTAAAACATCAACGTCAAGGGGTAAGAATATGTGTTTGTGAAACACTATGCGCCATGCGTCAACAAAATTCGAAAAAGCTATTTTTAGCATATAGGTCACAGTCAAGGTCACAAGGTCATTGACCTTAGTGTTGTTTGTAAGAACTTAACTAGTGGGGTATGCATACTAAATATGAAGTCCCTATCTCCTATGGTTCAAAAGTTATGGCAAAAAGTAGAAAAAGCTATTTTTAGTATAAAGATCACAGTTAAGGTCACATGGTCATAGACCTTGGTGTTGTTTGAAAGAACTTTATTAGTGGAGTATGCATACTAAATATGAAGTCCCTATCTCTTATGGTTCAAAAGTTATGGCAAAAAGTGGAAAAAGCTATTTTTAGCATATAGGTCACAGTCAAGGTCACAAGGTCATTGGCCTTGATGTCATTTGAAGGAACTTTATTAGTGCAGTAAGCATACCAAATATGAAGTCCCTATCTCCTATGGTTCAAAGGTTATGGCAAAAAGTAGAAAAAGCTATTTTTAGTATAAAGGTAACAGTCAAGGTCACATGGTCATTGACCTTGGTGTTGTTTGAAAGAACCTTTTTAGTGGAGTATGCATACCAAATATGAGGTCCTTATCTCTTATGGTTCAAAAGTTATAACAAACAGTTGAAAAACCTATTTTTAGCATATAGGTCAAAGTCAAGGTCACGAGGTGTCATTGACCCTGATGTCATTTGAAAGAACTTTATTAGAGGAGTATGCATACTAATTATGAAGTCTCTATTTCTTATGGTTCAAAAGTTATGACAAACAGTTGAAAAACATATTTTTAGCATATGGGTCACAGTCAAGGTCACAAGGTCATTGAACTTGATGTCATTTGAAAGAACTTTATTAGAGGAGTATGCATACCAAATATGAAGTCTCTATCTCTTATGGTTCAAAAGTTTTGGCCAAGGTTAAAGTTGACAACAGACAAACAGACAAACAGACAGGACAAAAACAATATGCGCCCCGAAAAAAATCGGGCGCATAAAAAAACATCACATGCTGGGAAACACCTTGAATTCTTATGAGTAATTTATGTACATGTCAAATGTGAGAGTCATATCTCATCTCAATCAAAAGTTATAAGCAAATGCAACATTTTTGAAAAGTAGGTTAGGCTTGATCGCTTCAAGGTCAAGGTCACAGTGTAAAAGTCATGATTTATTTGGAAAGGTCTTATCACAGGTAATAATATACATGCATTATGATATGAATGCCCTAACTTTTTTCTTTCAAAATGATGAATTTATAACAATTTAATTTTTTTGCAAGTTGGTCAAACTTCTAGGTCACATGTAAAAAAAAACCATGCCATTCTCAAAGGTAAATATACTAATACATAAGTTTAATATGAATGTCTCTTCTCATTCAGTAGATATGACTGTGATAACCAAGGTTAAATTTATTGAGACAGATGGACTGAGTCTGACATACAAATGTACATATTTCTATATGAATTGGGTAAAATTGGCCCAGTGGTTCTAGAGAAGTTAAAAATGTAAAAAGTTTTCAGACAAACAGATGGACAACACGTCACGACAGACATTATATGCTAAGGAAACCAAGAAAGCTCAAATGAGTGTTTTGAAAGGGTTACAGTATGGTTGGAGTATTTGGAAAGCTGTTTTTTTCCTGCAGAGATATGCATGACCAACATATTCATGTTTTATATTTTCTTTATTGATTTGTTTGTTTGTTGTGAATACATCTTCCCTCATATGGCGACACCACCAAATAATAATGAAGATAAGATGTGTTTGTGAAACACTGATGTCCCAGTATGGAAGCCTATGGCGAAGGTTGAAGTTTCTCAAATATATGTCAAAATCAAAGGTCAAGGTCAAAGGGTTCAAATTGTTAGTATCAGAAGAAAGTCTTGTCACAAGGAATGCACATGTGAAATAAAGAAATCCCTAGTAATTTCTGTTCAAAAGTTAATTGCCAAGGTTAATTTTTTTTGGTTTAAGTGGTTCAAACTCTAGGGTCAAGGTCAAAAATATTTATACCTGTTGACAGTTCACAATGAAAACAATATGTCATGATAAGTATGAAAGCCCTAGCACCTACTGATCAAAATTTAGGCAGAGTTTAAAGTTTGGAATTTTTTTTTTTGTAAAAATGTGTATCCCATGTCAAGCGATCAGAGGTAAAAATTAATGGTACCCAAATAAAAGGTCTTATTAGATTGTCACAAGAAATAAACCTATAAAATGTGGAAGCTATTTGTATAGCCCATCCCACTTAAAACTTATGGGCAAGCTAGCTACGATTTAATTTCTGCACACTTATAGACAGACATACTATAAACACAAGAAACAAAATATGCATAATAATTAGTCAAATGGAAAAAAAAATATACTATTTAACTGGAATCACAAAATACATTGTTATTTCAGGGACAGGAAGTGGGTAGGAAGATTGGAATCCCCCCATCCCCCCATCTGGAATTTGCTTTATTTAAACAAGACTATATACTGTAGCAAGTAAAAAATGACTCTTGACATCCTCTCCCTATAAACTTAGAAAACATTGACCTCACTATCATTGTTTTTTTTATTTGTTTATTTGTTTTCATTTTTTTCTCCTGCTTGTCACGAAATTCTGGGCTGGAATTTTTTGACTGAGATGTGAACCCCCCTCCCTACTCCCGAAAAAAATTCTGGATACGCACCAGTATTGGCAGTAACTGAATGTCACATAGACAACGGGAGATAACTTCACAATATGAAATTCGTATAGTGTGGCATGCGATGATCTTTGACCCTTTTTAAACTTTACCCTAATCGTTTGGGTGTATTTTACCCCCCACTATACTAAAACTTCTACTTACCGACTCCCTGTGTCTCGTCAACTTCATGAAATATAGGCCTAAATCCAATTATAACACAAAATGAATTAATCCAATGCACACCAGACTGCAGCCATGTGCCATTTTGGCGAACCTTCGTCGATTCCATCACCTTATCAGATGAAGTGGGTATCGGCCGAGGTGTGCCAAATGGTGTTTAATCTATAAATATGATAATGGGTGACGCAACGTGATGTGATGTAGAAATTTACATGTTCACATGTATAGTACAAGAACAAATTTTAAATTAATTCATAACAAATGATATTAAATTTTAACAAACCTTTTCCATCTAGCCTATCCCCAAAAGTATGTGCTGTGTGATTGTGGTGTCGAGGGGGGGGGGTAGTAAATTTAAAAAGGTCCTACTGTGAGCTAAACATATATCAAAATCTAATTTCAGACGCGGATCCAGAAATTTTTTTCCGGGGAGAGGGGGTCCACCTCAGTCAAAAAAAAAAAAAAATCCTATCCCAGAAATTGATAATCAAAAAAAAAAAACGTAAGGTAAATCTCACCCAAACGTCAAAAACCTATATCGTGGGGGGGTGGGGTGGGGGTAGTGGTGACTTCTATTGCCGCAAATGTTTAACTTTTCATACCTATTTTACACATATTCGTGTTTACCAGGGGGGGGGGGGGGTCTGCATTTTCCAAGGGGGGTCCATTGTAACTTTTTCCTTGTTTTTGTATATACATTTTTTAACCTTTTAAATTACAGGGGGGGGGGGGGGGTCCTGACCCCCCCCCCCCCTCCGACAGATCCGTGCATGAATTTACATCATTAATAAAATTCAGACTGGTATATAATGAATTAAGCATGTATAAAATAAATATAAGAGGTTCTGAGTTATAGGTCACTGGGTCTGAGAATTTCATACTCAATTTGATGAATACATGTAAACTATAGAATTATTTTGACTATTTCTGTGGAAAGCCGCCCAATATGTAGGAGCGTGTATTTAGAGGCAAACACCTTAGTGCGGGTATTACTGTCTCATGACAGCATCTAGTTATATATTTTGTGCTATTTTAACTTTAGATCTATTCTTTTTGCTTGATTTTTTTTATTCTAATTTGATTTGTTTGTTAAAGTGTCAAGGCAATTCCATTGTCCTATGATGTCATAGGATTTTTGAAAAACTGTAATTAGTTTAATTTTATATCTAATAGAACAATATCATTCGAAAGAATGATGTACAATAGGTGTAATTATAAATTTGTTTAGTTGAAGAATTTAGAAGAAAAAAAATGATTATTTACTTTATCTTATCAACTATTTAATATTTTAAATGTCTTGACAAGGGCGATAACTCCTTCTAAGCTCTCTTCATACAGGCATTTTCTTTATTGTACTTCTAATGTTAAAAAGTTTCCCTGATATTCACAAATAAAATTATCTTATAATTAGGAAGTTTTTAGGAACATTCAGCATCAGAATTATGCATTTTATCCAGTTTGTTTGACATCTTTTTCATAATTCTACTTACAAAAAAATGTGCGATTTTTTTAAGTTGACATACACTTTTGTTTATTTATGTTCTGCATCTTGAATAATATGGTGACCTATACATTTCCTGCAATAGTTTGAAACATTAGATGAAAATAAATGCGGTTTCTGTACTTTAAACCATTAAAATTGCGAGGATGGAAACACCTTCAAAACTAAATCAATGTGCTCTAGTTTACTTTTTTCCCCGAGTTTATCCTTTTTTCGTCCAGTTGAACATATAATTTGAGTTGTAATGTAATATAATTGAAGCGTGACCTTGTCATCTCTGACGAACATATTCTGTCATTAAACTAAGAATGGTTCCAAATATTATGCTTGTGTCAACAAGTGGAACGTTTGTGTGAAAATTAATTGTAAGATGCTTTACTATTTTGTTATATCTGATTGAAAAGTTGGTTAAAGGCTTCTATTTTGCTCCTCTAGGTATTTACAAATTCAATATACTTTTTATTCCTGTTTTTATGAATTTAACACACATAGTTATGTTACCTTTTTTAAGGTAACTGTTTGGAAACTGACGGAGAAAACCTTTATTACGTCGATTGTCTTGGATTTTCATCAGGTTGTCCTGAGGAAGATTATCCAAGCAATACAATATACCAGTGTAAGATATTAATTTTTTTTTTGATGCAATTTTATTAAGAGACATAGTACTAGTATTAAATCAAAGCCTAAATGCATTTTCAAAAATATTTTATTCGTTGATATATTTATTCAAATTTGAATTCCTTATTTATGGTTTTAGATCCCGCTTGTCAAAGCATCAATACTGAACAAAAATGCTATCTCGCTGAATTCTCATGCCCGAACACGTAAGTATTTTCTTTTCCTTTGAATTATCTGATGTTCTTGAATAAATCATGATTTACTTATTTGAAACTTTGAAATGTTAACGCAATACATGCTCTTCAAATATTTAAAAAAAATTAAAATATACCTTCAGTTTTCTTCCTGGATAAAACATCACAACACAGGATTTGTGTGAATGTACATTTATTGAAAACAACAATGAGTAATAACAATATGATAAAGAGAGGTTCAAAAGTCGTTGATAGATTTATTTTTTTACATACATTGTAACAACATAAAGTTTGATAATGATATCCCCTGTTACATGTCAATAGTAAAATACTGGAAATAACAGAACAAAATATAAAACGGATATACATTACAAGAAAAAAAGTTTACTTTGAGGCCCAAACAAATGAAAAGTACTAACTAATTGTGGAGGGTTTTCTTTTAAATAGACATCAACAAAAAATTAAAATCAAATGTAATCATAAGCATAAACTGTTCAATAAATGAATAATGGGGAAAGCTGGGGAAGGTATGTAGGTGATTTCTTGTAAAGATAAACTGTATATTTCTTTTCTCCTTCTAAATCAGGTGATTTATGCTATTCTGATTGGTTAATTCTACAAATATTAGGCTAATTCCCCGAAAGACGCCAAATCTACATCATACAAGGCTTGTCCCAAAACTTCGTAGACTGATCTCAAAAAGAAATTAATGTATGTTTGAAAAATTTCTGTGTAGTTAAAGCGTTTTCTTGGCAGATAAATTACGAAGTTTTATATGATTTGTTTAAAAGCAATTCGAGTTATCATCTTTGAAGTGATATCGTTCTCTCAATCTGCAATGTCCAATGTAGACAAATGTCATAAGGAACAATTTTTTGGGTGAAAATTTTCTAATTAACAGAATCAAATTCTTCAAAACGAATATATACTGGAAGTAAAAAGAAACACAGGGTAAACTTTTGTGCTGAATTAAATTCATTTTTCTCTTTATTTTTTTTCAGCAGTCCTATCTTACTTTTAAAATCATCTTCAAAGAATGTGTAACCGAAATTCCATTTGATTTTGTCTTAAAATTCATAAGTTATTGAAACTCATATGACGGAAACCCTCTGAAAGTGACAATCGAAAACTCTCATTATCTTCAATGTTTCACTCGCACATCTGTCACAGCCGTGATTCTCCTCTGCTAGAAATTTATCAGAATGATTATCTTTTAAATCCTGACTATATTAGGCATAGCTAACCACACGGAAAAATTATTCAAATGACGCGTGCATGTGCCAGTGAGAGGAACACAAAAGTAATTTGACCGGCTCAAAGAACTATATTGCGATTTTTGTATTCTTTTAGTTTTCGGATGAATGTAATGACTATGATAGTCTGCTGTATTAAAAGCGGTTATGTGGTAGTAAGGTGGGGATTAAACAGGTGACAGGATCTCTAAAAAGATTCTGTTGTGCTTTAACGCCATCGTCACGGTTAGTTGGAAACCATATTGGTCCTCTCTGACAACGGGTAGAACATTCGATGGGTAAAAATTTGCAAGACACTGCTCAGTAACCCGTTATTGCATTTTTCCTTACTTAGGCAAATTCGAAAACCCGAACCCACTGAATTTCGGTAAACTGTACCAAGATTGCAAGAAATCCATATCGTTTGTAAATCCTGAAAAACAATGTGTCTTCCTCTGGTTCATCAAATGGTACAACAAAATATTTTGACATACTCGTCGTCATCAATTTGCACGTGTTTTATGCTTTTTGGCGTATTCCCTACGTGACGTCATACACTGTATATTTTACGGTTGAGTCATTCTTAACACTGATTTTCGAACATGCTGTCAAAGAAATATGGAATATTATGCTAGATGTACCTTGTATTTCTTTTTTCCTCTTAGTATATATAAAAATGTAAAATATCTTAAATACTATGATATGATTAAACTTAATCTATGTTAACAAAATATATATATGTACAGCCATAAAATAATAATAATTTCAAAAATCCTATATTTCTAGGGACTTTTTTCTGTCTTTTCTCAAGGAGTTTAACGGTGGCACTCTTAACCAATTCTCAGGCCTGTCTTTTATTTTAGTTTCCGTTTTTCCCAGAGTTATATGGAAACCATTTCAGACCAGAAAACATTTTCTTGTCTATCAAACATTTGCACCTTTACATTTTTGAAGAACTGATTCAGGATCAAAATACTAATTTTAGTCCAATGCAGCACCGGTACCAACGCAGCTGCCATTTATTAAAAAGTCGGATTTCAACCCGTTGTATAAAAAAAAATTCATACTTGTAAAAGCATTAACACCAAAACTTGACGAAACATACTTAATAATATACATTTATTGCATGATAGTGAGGGAAATATGAAGACTTATTCAGCCAAGAAAAATCAAATTGAATATGATATTTCTTGGCTGAATAAGTCTTCATGTTTCTCAGACATTCGCGCAGTGAATTGTTTATTATACCAAAACAAGCAAAATATTTGAATATGCTGAAATAAACATAAACTTTCAAATTCTGCACTGCTCTCAAATTCACTTTCATTTTTTTACGTAAAGTTACTATAAAACCCTTTGGTCAACACATTATCATCAGTTTTGTGACGAAAACCAGGCTATTGTGACGTCTACTTCTCTGGAGAATTTTCAATTAACGAACGAGAACTATATTGCAGGAAAATACACAAGGTGTTCCGAAGAGGTGGAATATGTTGAAAGCGTACTGACGACTGGGAAATATGAAGTTTTACAGCCCGATCACGTGATAGCATAGAACCAATCAGATAACGGCGTTTTTAGAATATTTATGATGAAGTATGATAATACAATACATATAACACAATAACAACAATTTTTATTCTATTTAACAGAAATGCATAGTATTTATTACTTTTCCGTAGGAGTATGAAGTATCGATTTTTAATTGCAACTTTGGGGTAATGTGCCACCTTCCTACACAAGACAATGAAATGCATCATCTTTTAAATAGAGTTTTTTAGCTCACCTGAGCCGAAGGCCGTCGTCTGTTGTTGTTTTTGTCGTTGTCTTTGTCGTAATCTTTTCACATCTTTATCTTCTTCTAAAGACCCACTGGGCCGATTTTAACCAAACTTGCTAAAAGTATCCTTGGGTAGAGGGGATTCAGGTTTTTTGATTGAATGACCACGCATATTTCCAAGGGGAGTTTATTATGAATAAGAGAGAAATTAATAAAATTTTAAAAAAATCTTCTTCTCAAGAACTACTGGGCCAGGAAAAATGAAGCTCGTGAGGAATAACACTCAGGTAGTATGGATTCAATTTTGTTCAAATCATAACCCCCGGGGTAGGGTGGGGCCAAAATGGCCGATCAAAGTTTTACAGAGGAACACAAAGGAAAAATCTTCAAAAGTCTTCTCCTCAAGATCAACTGGGCCAGGAAAGATGAAACTCATGTGGATTCATCCTCATGTTCTGTAAATTCATTTTTTTTTTCAAATCACGAACCCCGGGGGTAGGAATGGCCCGAAATGGCTGATCAAAATTTTACATAGGAATATATAGGAAATAGCTTTAAAAATCTTCTTTTCACAACCACTGACACAGGAAAGATGAAACTCATGTAAAATTATCCTTAGGTAGTGTAGATTCAAGTTTTTTTTTCTTCAAATTATGACCACCGGGGCTAAGTTGGGGCCAAAATTGCTGACCAAAATTTTACATAGGAATATATAGGGAAACCTTTTAAAATCTTCTTTTCAGGTACTTCAAAGCCATGATTAGTAATATTTATATGGAATCATTCTGAGGTAGTGTAGATTCTAGTTCGTTCAAATCATGATCCCCTGGAGTGTTAAAATCCCCCCCCCCTTAACCTCAGTAAACTTTCAGTTTTGATCTGATATGTGCTTCTTCCTAGCCGATACATGTATGCTCAGATGAGCTCTTAAGTCCCCTGGACCTCTTGTTGGTGTGGTTACCCCATATTTGACGACAGATTTATTAAGGTGTTTCCACCCTCACAATTTTATAGGTTCAAAGTACAAAAACTGCATTTACTTTCATTTAATAAACTTTCCAATTATTGCAAAAGAAAATATAGGTCACCATATTATTTAAGACGCAAAACATAAATAAACAGAAGTGTGTGTCAACATAAAAAAATTGCATATTTTTGGTAAAAAGTATGAATAATATGTAAAAACTGGTTATAATGCATAATTCTGATGCTGAGTGTTCATAAATACTTCCTACTTAAAAGATACTTTTGAATTGTGAATATCAGGGAAACTATTTTACAATAAAGCAAATGCCTGAATGAAGAGACTTTAGAAGGAGTTATTACCCTTGTCAACATTTTTAAAAGATTAAATAATTGATTAAATAAGGAAAATGTGCATTTTAAAAATTCTTTTACTTAACAATATTCATCATTACACCTATTGTAAAACAGTTTTCCAAGAGATTTTGTTTTATTAGGTATGAATTTAAACTAATAGCAGTCTTTGCAAAAACCTATGACATCATAGGAGGGTGGAATTACCTTAATAAGTGTTAGTTTTTTTATGTATGTACATATGAAGGGTTCCATTCTGATATTTGACATCGTGTTCCTATGTGTACAAAACAATGCTTGTGTAGGGAATTCTGGGACTGATTACGTAAATGCTTTTATTAGACAATAATGAAGTAATTTGTACTTTGATTATGTACTGCAGTGTATGGTCAGAAATATCTGACGTTTTTCTAGCTTTTTCACGATTTTCATACTTTACTTGCCAGGAATCAGTCAGAACTGCTGCCATTTCAAAAATTTCGTCGTATATAGCTGGAGTTTATTTTTGATACTTGTATATGGAACTAATTGCCGAAATCAGAATCTTTACAAAAAACAATGCCTTCAGTACTCTCCAAAATCGATGAAAAGAAATATTTATGTGCATGAAATGAGGACACATCTCAAAAGTCTGACAAAAATCTTAAATTTCAAAGGATTATAAATTTCATAGATGAACACTAAAACTATATTGTTAAGGTAAGTCACTCCTCAGCTTTTTAGAAAAGTTCACTCAGAAGCTTTTACTTCAAAACTACTCATCAAAATTCAATTTTTCTGACATATTTATATTCAACAATGTAAATTTTTTAACATTCAATGAAAACACTGCTCAAAAATCAACAACGAAGCAAGAATTATAAGGGACTATTTCTTTTGGTGGAAGGATATTAAGCAGAAAATTCTGCAAATCTGCACATTTATAAAATTTAATGTAATAGAAATTTAGCCTCACATACTTTTACTTGGACAATATTTTTTGCTTTGATATTGCTAAAAATATTTAATATAGGTTTTAATTTATATTTTCAGACTAAGTTTTACACCTTCCCTCAACAAACTTTCCCAAAAAATGAAAATATATGAAAGAAGTCAAGGTCAAATTTACTCAATTTTTAGCCTGAAAATAACATATTTTGACAAATATTTCAAAATTAACATCACTGACCCCACCTTTTTCTTTCATTATTTTAAACTACTCGATACTTGCGACTGATCAGCACTCAAGACGTAACACGTTTGATATAAAAAAATTATTGCCTATTAAGTCTTTTAATACCCCAAATATGTTATTTTTTTGGTGCAAAAAGGTCAAACAATAATTTACGCGCATTAATTTGCAAGATTTTTTTAATGTTTAATATTATTCAAACTATTTTACATGTACAAAAAAATAAGATTATATTTATTGCCTTGCTTACATCTAATCAAATATAATAAGGGTTAAAGTAATTAACCAAAGAGAGGAAATTTAAGTGTAAAAAGGTCAACTTAAATGTACCGTAGATCAGTAGGATGCACACTGACCCCCTATTTTCTTTGCAATTTTGAGTTACACTTTATGAGTACTTATCAAAAATACACTTCTCAAAAAATTCTTGATATAACAAACTTGAGGAGTGACTTACCTTAAGCACTTTAGGTAATATACTATTGATAGCTTGTGACTTTTAATTTAATTCGGTTCACAATTATCTAAACCAAAATTAATTCATCACAGAATACAAAACCAAGTTAAACGAGACTAGTTTTAATCATTTAACATAATATTGTTGAATAGATTTTCAAGATCTTCAAATTTATTCCAATCAAAGTTGTCTTTAATCTTTTTATACTTCAGCAATATATGAAAATATCTTAGATATTTCAGAAATGGAAATAGATTTTCTATCTTTAGCTACACACACAAAGAGACAGATGGGATGCTTTAATTTGATTTCTTATACTTTTTTGAACTGGGGTTGTAAATTGAATTCAATATTTAATGTATGTGAATTTTTTTTGTGAATCTGGAAGATAAAAAAAAGTAAATGTAGAAATGATTTACATGTCAAGCAAATCCAATACTGTTTGTTATATTTTTTACCATCAAATTGGGATTAAAGCAGTGATAATTACATGTACCGGGTAAATCATTATTAGAATGACTTTCAAAGGAGCAGCCAATCAAAGTTGTCGACTTATTTGTGCATAATTTTATTCTCTCTGTACACATGAAATGACGATTGGCGGGATATTTAAGAACAAAATGAAAAAGGAAGACTTTTATATTAGTTAGTTTTGATTACAGTTGTTATTCAAAATTGAAATTTACTTAATTTGTATATCATTTTATCACATATTTTCCCCTTTATCCCGTTGATATAGCTCATGTGATATCGTTTTCGTATCAACACTATGTATTCCTACGCCGCGCGACTTGATGTAAATAAACAGATACATATGTATGATAGAGAGAATGACTTAATTTTTCAAATTTCACTTAATTTGATGTATTTTAACAAAAGTTCATTCCTGAACTAAAAAAAATAAGCGCTGAAATATTTTTTTCTTTTATATTTGTACGAACTATTTCATACAGCGTAATTTTATTTATTACGTTATTTGGTCCGAGGTAACCGAAAAGGAACTTTGGATTAGAAATAACGACAAAATACACATCTTTAGTGAACAAAAATATGTGATAAAAAGAATCTCCCATGGTTTGTGATTTGATATGATTTTTATGCAACTCGTTGTGTGTTTTCTATCCCCTCGACAAGGCTCGGGGGTAGAAAACACACAACTCGTTGGATAAAAATCATATCAAACTACAAACCATGGGAGATCCTATATTTATCAAAAGGAAATGTTTTCCTGATACCAAAAAAGACATCCTCTGATTTTTCGGTATAAAGTTTGATAGAAAGAAAGGAAAATGATTATTGATCTTTTGATTTCTGTGAATTATATCATTTTATTTGTCATACGCCATTTTCATACAGCACAAATGGTGTAACTACCGGAGATACTACAGAAACATATAAACTAGGCTTATCAACCATCCTTAGTGGCTACAACTCAACAATAAATATTCTTGAAACCACCCTCCCGCACGAGGATCACAACGCTACAGGGATTATTGTTGGAAGCCTTGCTACTGTTGTGTTTATAACTATTTTGGTACTGACTGCTGTTCTTTGGAAATGGAAAAGAAAACAGAAAGACAAAGAACACGTACCTTGTTCAGGTATTTTTCTGAGATTTTGCAGTTATTACATGTTACTTTGTGATATTTTAAACTAACAACAAATTTTAAAGCTTAAATATCTAATGTTTTTTTTTAAAGATAACATTTATTATAAATATAAAATGAACTTATTAGACATTATGTTGCTAGAACATTAAAAAAAATGCCTATTTCATTTATATTTATTTCTCTTTGACTATCCACTTACCCTCCGTATTGCAGTCTTAATGGAAGATTATTGACAGATAGTACAAAGGAAAGTTATAAAATATGTTTTAATGTCATTTTCATATCTATCAACCTAAGGATGCATTATACACCATTCATAAGAGAAGAGATTAATATGTACCTCGAAGGTATCTATATTTTTGTACAAACAAATCTATTATTCCACTCAATGATTGATGAAAAATGTGTTTAGAAATCCATGTGATATTGTTTATATTTGCTGAGAGAACAGATTAAAAATATAATATAAAGTTTTGGAGAAAAAAGAACAAAAATATAGCCAGTTGTCTAGCGTTGAATCTTATCCAATCAAAGAGCCAGAAATAAATTGATTATAAAATGAATATTATTATATAAAATACGGGAACGTTTGTCTAAGAATATTAAACGAAATTATGAAAACCTTTAAAAATTTCTCTTTTTTTCGTTTTTTAAAAATTTATTTTTAGATTTATTTTTTTTAAATAAATGTATGTATATAAAAACTTCATCATCGTACAGCATCCATTTCTGCTTAGATTGTAAGATATTTAACCCTATTTGTGAAATTATAACTGATTGAAAAACATTTTTTTGTAAACGATGTAAATATATATAAATGACTTCGATGATTTTTTGCAGCTAAAATTCTTATACTTGTATATGTACATGCACTTGAATTCTGATTTTCTTATTTTAAAATTAATTTCATTATTCAATAATATGCAGTTGCAGTTTTCTCGGAGGGGAGCTTTGAAAAAAAAAATAATTAAAAGAAGTGTGAGCACTGCGCTCACTATGTGATAATCCACGCATCCGATATGATTTTATTGGAAAAGTTTGTGTTTTACTCTGGGTGACCCGAAATAAGTGTCTGATCAGAAATTAATATGAAGTACACAATGGCATTATGAAATAAAGAATCTTCGAAAGTATATCGATTTTCATTACATTGTGGTGGGAGAGTTGGGGATAAGCAATTATAGAATTAGTATAGAATTAATGATAGTGTTCATCTTTTGCTATGGGAAACCAGGAATGTCTGTCAAATCGAAATGTAAAATAAGAGGCCAGAATGAACATAATTATATAACACAAATTCGTTATAATTTTTTTTATTAAATCGCACAGTAGTATAAGAGGAGACATGGATAATAGATGGTTACCTCAAAACAAAACAGAGGCACACAGACAGACGGACGAACAGCTATACAGACGGATAAATGATCATACCGATCACCTTAAATTTCTAGGTAAAAGAAGTGGAATATTCTTTTTTTCGATAGCTGGTAAATCACAAGATGTTCAGATCAGAATACCTCAAGGAGAGAATATTTCTGTACCAGAAGTACAAGAATATGAGCGACCCTTGCTCACACATACAAATTCTACTGATGGTAATGTTTTTTTTTAATTATTTTTTTATTTTGTTAATACATTAAAGATATAATTATTTTAATCCCTGAAGCTGAAAAGATATTATTAACATCGAAATAAAGATCCCTTAAGACTATCCCATAAGTGAAAAAAAGACTTACAATTTTTAAGGACAAATTACGGAATATTATTCTTGGAAATATCAATTAAAAGAATCGGGTATTTGCTTTATTTATTAAGATACGATGAATTTGCAAGAAACATCATTCATGGAGCTTGAAAAAGAAGAAAATGTCAATGATGTTTCCGATGTTAATCGCCTTAGTGACTCTGAGAACATCAAAGATGCTTTAGCTAATACGAAGCCAAAGGGAAGAGACAAAGATATCGGTGAGATCCTTGTCAAAACAGAACCAAAGAAAAACGTTCCTGATATCCAAGAGACGGATATACATACTGAGATGGAGAAGAGAGAGCATGGTGCCCAAAAGACTGATTTGAATAGTGAACCAGAGAAAAGAGAGCATGAAATGTCTGAAACTGGTGTAAATAGTGATCAAGCTAAAAGAGTGCAAGTTGTTACAGAGACTCGTGTCTACGGTAAACAAGACGCGACGGAGAATTGCGTCACAAAAGATAGTTTAAGTACTGAGGAAAAAGAGGATGTGGTCCCTAGTGATACAAATGAAGATGGCTGTAGAGATTCTGAATGTTACGGTGAGTAAATAAAGCAAACAGTGTAAGCACTTTTTCTTGACAATGTATGATATTGCCATTATTAACCCATTTTATGTTTATGTTTCAAAATGTGGCATACTATTTAAAATACAAAAGAAAAAATATTTAACTAAAATTTGTAGAGTGTACATTTGCAAATGAACACAAATGCTCATTTGAATATCAAAGCAGATTTGGGTCCAGGAGAATTATTACATTTTGCCAGACTGACTGGCGTCAATAGTAAGCTAACAGAAGTTTATTGTGATTCAGAGACCAGCTTTAATAGTTAAGCGGAAAATAGGGCGCATGGTGTGTAATCACACAATGTAAACAAGCAAATCGGAAAGAAATGTGGCCCCCCGCTTTCGGTGTCTTTGTAGGTGAGATGTCAATTTTTATTGCATATTGTGATATTAAAGCCGTAACATGTGCCATTTAGGAATTAACACCAAAGCTGAATTTAAAAAAAAAATAAGGTCAATCGTGAACGTCATGGTCAAGGAGTCAAAATTCATAGCAAGCTCGGAAATTCTTGTCACAGTTAATGTTCAATGTCAATTATGAAAACCTTATCTCTTTTCAATAAAAAGGGATGATCTAGTTTTACACTGAAGACACCTTACGTCAACGTAGCAAAGATTAAATTTTTCTTTAATGCAATTTAAATATGTTGTTACCTAAAGTAAGATCTTTTCACAAGAAATACGATTGTGAAATATAAAAGCCCTACATATGTAGCACAATGTGTTAAAAAAAATACGTGTATGACCAAGGAAAATTTTTTGAAAGGTAGGTCAAACTCCAAGGTCAAAGGGTAAACGTTGTTGGTTTCTTTAGAAAGGTCATGTCACAAGGATAACACATGTGAAGTATGAAAGCCCTTGTTCTTATTGTTCAAAATTTATGGTCAATGTTTAAGTTTTTAAGAGGTAGGTCAAAACTTCAAGGTCAGAGGAATAAAGTTCTTGATATCATTTCTGATATCCAATGAAATGTCTTTTCACAAAATTGAATATTTGAAGGATTAAAACCCTAGTCATAACCCTTCAAAAGTTATGGTCAAGGGTTGTTTCTAAAAGTTTGGTTATACTCTGAGGTCAAAGGGTCAATGTTCTTGGTATCCAATGAAGGGACTCGTCACAATAATCACATATGGGAGTAATAAAAGGCCTAGCTATTATTTACTGTTAAAAAAATATGGCCAAGGTTAAAGTCTCAAAAAAGAAAGTCAAAACTCCAAGGCAAAGGACAAAGCTTCAGTGTTTCTGATATCCAATGGAAAGTCTTGCAACAGGGATTTTGTATGTGGATATAGAAAGCCCTAGCCCTTCAAAAGTTATGGCCAAGGTTATTCTTTTTAATGAGTAGGTCAAACTCTAAGGGCAGAGCGTCAAAATCCTTGTTATCAAATGAAAATGTCTTGTGACAGGAGTAAGCAACTCACAGAGTAATGGAAGTGAAACATAGCAATTAAATATTAATTAAGGTGATTAAGGTGTTTTCATTTTTGGGATAAGGATTAGTGGTCTTAGATTTGACCTAGGTTGTAATTTTTGTTTTACTTAGCATCTGTTATCTTGCAACATCAAACGGGAATTACAAGCTGTACCTTGTGTTGACATCGAAGTAATTATTCTTTACTATATTCAATTTCTTGTTTAACACATACAACTGTTGTAAGATTTGTCAAATCGCTGGGTTTTACATTATTTAATTTTGCTGATTCATCAGAATTCTTTCATGCTTACATATAAAGTACTTAAGAATATATTCTAGCTAATACAAATCATATCAAAAAAGTTATTTTTACAAGATAGCCGCAGTGTTCGTGGTTCTGATTTCAGTATACCTGTGATTTTGAAGTCCGCTCATTCAACTTGACAGGTGCTTGATATTACAAGCGGGTATGAAGCGTGTGTGTGAGCCCCCCTCCCCCTCTTAGAAATTTTGAAAGTAGGATATGACAAATATTCTTATTATCATACTTTGATACATAACTTGCCAATGTCACTGTTTTTACATTGCTTTACACGAAAAGGCAGGAACTTCTGGGGGCTTCGTTCCCTACCTGGAAGCCCAAAGGTAGCCCCCTGACCCCCTGGTAGAACGAAATTCACACACACCCATATTTCATATCCAGTATCCGCCCATTGATATAATATGTGCTATATCTAATTCCTTTTTACATGTCACACGCATGGTCATAGGAACAGAAGGTGGGGTGAATGATATACAGAATACTATAGGAAACTTTGGTTATTTATTCTAGTACCCGTTCAATAGATGACCTTATTTTGTCCCCCACGCTTTCGTCTGTTCGTCTGTCAGTCTTTAGTTCTGTCTCTATGTCACAAAAACTGTAACCTTCTTTATATCTTTTGAATCTTTTAAAAAAGTTAATAACCACTTAGATTTCGTCGTAACTTTTTAATGAGGAGAGACAGTGCTTTCATATCAAACATATTTATTATTTGTGACATGACCATTTTAAATAACATACAATATGATTTTTGACATCTTGACGTTTAAGTCTGACCTTCTTTTCAAAACAGTTAACCTTTATCATATTAGGTGACAAAATCATTGTACATGCAGTTTTGTTAAGGCAATAGTTAAAGAATATGTTTTCACAAGAATAGCTATATACTACGATAGCCCATTGAGCTCATTTTTATAGATTAACAAAAAAATTTTGCATTATAACGCGAAACTTTTGCGAATAAACGCGAAACTTTCGCGGTATAATTCGAAGCATTTGCGAATAAACGCGAAACTTTTGCGTTATAACGCGAAGCTTTCGCGTATAAACGCGGAAATTTCGCGGATAAACGCCAAACTTTCGCGTTATAACGCAAAAATTTTAACGAATTAACGCGTAATTAAGGCATTTGCTTAAGTCACAACTTTCTTTTGATTTTGTGACATTTATTTATGGTACATGATATCTTTAACTGTCATCTATCATTTGGCAAAGGAAAATTTCATAAGTTTTAGTTTTAAAATTTGATCATTTTATTATATCTTTATATGAATCTCTTCTTCTAATAGAGATCAAAATAGTCTGAAAATGGTCACAACCACCCAGCCTCTTTAAAATGAATTGTGAGGAAAATGACCCTTTCCGGTGGTTTTTTATGCACTCTCTATAAATTTGAAATAGATTTATTAATTTTCATAAAGAACAAGTTCTTAAAAAATTGACCTAATTAGGTAAGTTTTTCAATTGAGTCCCATCACAATTGGGGAAAATGGATAGCAGATAATCAGTTGTCTCCGTTGGATTCACAAGCTGTTGAAATTGAGGTTGCACCACGTTGTCATTCCCTTGATTACGAAAACATTGACAATTAATTCAAAGTGTACAAACTCTGCTGTTAGTCAAGATCAAGGTTCCTGAGTAGCAATATTATATATGCAAATCACTTCGCGAATAAACCCATAACTTTCATGTTATAACGCCAAACTTTCGCAAATAAACGCGAAACTTTCGCAAATAAATGCCAAACTTTCGCGAATAAACGCGAAACTTTCGCAAATAAACGCCAAACTTTCGCGAATAAACGCGTTTCATTTGCCTTATAACGCAAAACTTGTACGATTTACAGCAAAATTCTATGCATAGATGCATAGTAACGTTTTTCAGGAACCTTGATCTCTACTGACAGAGAAGAAAGCGAACGATGACACGAACTTTCATGAATTTTATTAATAAGATATCATTTCCTTAGTAGATATGTCCAGAAAAATAATGCAAGAATAGGATAGATTAGTGATGAGGGTTTTTTTTATTTCAAAACACTACGAATAAATAAAATAAACTTTACTTTCTTGTTCATGTTTTTTTTTCAGAAGATAAATTCAAGAATTTTCTCTAGACTGGTTGTATTATTGAAGGAAAATCTCCACTTGACACTTTCTCCATCTGTCTTTTTTTTTTATCAGTCATGTCATTCACAATTTTTTTTAAAAGTGAGTAAATAATGTGTAATTTCATGGGGTTAACGTGCCATATGATGTTTTTTAAGTGAAAAATATAAATGACGATTGTTAATTACTTATTTATCAAGGAGGAGGGTCTACTTTTCTTAATTTTTCTTCAATATTTATATGTCCAAGGGGTTATTAAAAAGGTCGTGGTTTAGCTCAATTAATCAAAACTATTTAGAAATGCAGCAAAGATTTTTACACTTTGAATTAATTGTGAATGTTTTCATAAGTAAAGGAATGACTACATGGCGCGACCTTCATATACAATGTCTTATTTCTTCAGTGAATCTAAAGGGAACAAATGAAAATTTGCCCCCTAATTTTCATCCATGTGTTTGGTAACATTTGACAAACATACCATATTTTGTCAATTTTCTGCCATCTTAATCTCGACAATTTTATTTCAAGTTTCTCAAGAGTGTATAACAAAACCACCTGAAAGGGTTGGTTTTTCCCATAATTTAAAATCATGAAGTTTAACTTTTGAGAACAATCGCATTAACTTTGAATGGTTTGAACAGATTAGAGAAAGACAAAATGTGACAGTATTAATACGGATTTAATAGCAAACTTAAAATTGTAGCTTGTGATGGTTCAAGATCAAGATAGCGTTTTGCTTTTCTTTGAATTGAATAAAAAAGGTCACAAAATCGAAAGAAGGTTAAGACTTAAGAAAATGTCTTTGTTTAACACCAAACATAACACGGAAGTAACGCGTTTATTCCCAAAAATTTCGCGTTATTACGCGAAAGTTACGGTTTATTCGCAAAAAAATCGCGTTATTACGCAAAGGTTTCGCGTTATAACGCGAAAATTCGCGTTTATTCGCAAAAGTTTCGTGTTATTACGCCAAAGTTATGCATTTATTCGCGAAAGTTTCACGTTATAACGCGAAAGTTTTGGGTTATAACGCGAAAAAAATATTTTTTTCACCTTCGAAAATGAGCTCATTGGGCATTCGTACTATACAGCTTTTTAACAGTACCCAATTCTAAGGCCGCTGATGTATATTTAGAAAGATGATGCAATATGGCATGTGATAATTTGTTGATTCATTTTGTGATTTAAATCTATTACTTGCTTCATATATTATTAATTCAAGTCTAATTGATGTTAATTATATGTTACTTATATATATGTTTAGACCGGCCATTTACCTAGTCTGGCATGATGACTACCCCTTCAAGACGGCTAAACAATAGAAAACTCAATGAGGCTATATTTCACACCTCTGGCTTCTCGTGGGTACACTATTTTCACACCCCCGGCCGGTCATTTATACCCCTCTGGCTAATGACAATTAAAGTTTTTGCAATCAATAAGTGGCCGGACCTGTAACGTTGAATTTTGACCCGGGTTGAAAATTGACCCGGGGTTATTTTTCAACGTTGAATACGGAGACCAAAGGTGTTGAATTTATACTCTAATCCGTCGAAAACTGAGCTGGGTCGTGGAATTTTGATCATGAAACCGGTTCAAAATTCAACAGCTTAAAAACACATATTGATGAATAGCTTTTCACAAGTGTGATTTAATCCATTGGTGTGAGGCCCCGTTTTGGTATTTACTGTCAAAAGTAATATCAGCAATTCGAATTGGTGATATCACCTGTTCGATTACGTGATATCACCTATTCGAATAAGTGATATCACTATTCAGATTTTGAATAGGCGAATTGGTGATATCATCTATTCCAATAAGTGATTTCACCTGTTCGAATAGGTGATATCATCTATTTGATTTGAATTGGTGATATAATTTATTCGAATTGGTGTTTCACCTGTTCGATTGGGTGATATCACCTTTTCCCTTCGAATAGCTGATATCACTTATTCGAATAAGTAATAACACTTATTCAAACTAAATAGGTGATATCACCATATCATTTTGAATAGCTGATATAATTTATTCAAATTTTTCATGAAATAACAACGGTTCACAGGACTATAGTTTCCCAATTCTTACTTACGTTCACTTTTGTTAAATAACTCATAATTTTAGGAGACAATGGATTACAGTTTTACAATTGATTTTAAGCAATAATAGTTTGTTTTGCCTACAAATTAATTTATTTCACTTATATATCATGTAAACAACAAGAAAATCGCGAAAAACGCATGAAAACTGGGTAGTCCGATTTTCTTGATTCCAGTTGTAAAATATAGATTATAGGGAGCATTTATTATTGATTGTGGTAAGAAACTCAAATAGGTAATATCACCTATTCGAATAGGTAATATCACTTATTCAAATAGGTGATAGCACTTATTCAGCACGAATAGCCTATGTGGTAATATCACTTATTCATTTAAAATAGGTAATATCACCTATTCGAATAGGTGATATCACCAATTCTAATATATGATATCTAGTATGAGGCGCCGTTTTGGTATTTTCTGGCAAAAACTGATATCACCTATTTGAATAGGTGATATCACTTATTCGAAAAGGTGATATCACCTACTCGAAATGGTGATATCACCTTTTCCAACTCTGAAACGCATGAAAACTAGGTAGTCTGAATTTTCTTGATTCCAGTGGTAATCTATATATTATGGAGAGCATCATCATTGATTGTTGTGAAAACCACAAATGGGTAAGATCACCTATCCGAATAGGTGATATCACTTATTCAAAAAGGTGATAGCACTTATTCAGTACGAATAATTGATATCACCTATTCATTTGAAATACTTAGTGATATCACCTATTCGAATTGGTGATAACACCTATTCAAATGGTGATATCACCGTTTAGAATTTGTGATATCTATGAGGCGCCGTTTTTGGTATTTTCTGGCGAAAACCTCATAACATCTATTTGAATAGGTTATATCACTTATTCGAATGGGTGATATCACCTATTCGAAATGGTGATATCACCTATTCATTCTCTGAATGGGTGATATCACCTATTCGAATTGGTGATATCACATTTTGGCAGTAAATACTAATACGGCGCCCCATAGATATTATCTATTAGAATAAGTGATAAAACCTAATATTATTTAAATCATTTATTAAAAGCTCTCTGATTGTCTAAAACTTGATCACATGAATAAGTTTATAACAACATAAAGACTTGAGTTACTATTTATAGAATCTGAAATGGATGTTGACCTCAAGTTTAAGAAGATTATCAAATAGGATTCGTATTTTTCGAATAGACATGGATACTAGTATGTTTTCTAATAACAACTTTATTGCATATAAACCAAATAATTATCGAATAAAAAAGATAAAATTATCGAATAGAAATGTCAAAACTAGCGAGTAGGAATCACATGTTTTCAAATATGAATGATATCGAATAGGAAACTCGTGTTTTCCCAAGAAAAAAGATATGTGAATTTTATAATTTATGTATCATATTGTCAAATTTCCTGTAATTGGAATAGCAATTTATCGAATACAAATTACAAATAATCGAATAGAAATAAAAAGTAATCGAATAGGAATCACATTGTATCCAATAAGAATTTTTAAGAATAAGAATAATCTTATTCTCAAGGTTATATTCGAAGGCGATCAATTTTTAAGCCGAGGCAGGCTACTGACAGATAAGTCCTTACGGTCGCTATATTGATCTTTTTCACAAATATAGCCTATCATTGCATTCATTTTGGTCGATGTCTTTCATTCTAATTTTTAGGCTATTAATTTTAGATGGGATGTTCCGCCCATCCGATAAAAATATACAGAGCTCATTTTCTAGACAGATTTCTAAGATTTTTGTTTTAGAATTGTCGAGAAATAAGGTTTTCATGCTTGAAAATAACTGAAATCATACACTTATCAAAATGTACATATATACACGGGTGTATTCTTGAAAAGGGAAAAAATTAAAACCGAAATATAAATAAAGTGCTACCGATCGATAAATTCCGTATAACATCTCCTCAGCTCAACAAATGTCCAAACTCTGAGGTGGGGTCAACATTCAACAGGGTCAATTTTCAACTTGTTGAGGTCATCAGGGGAAACAAAAAATATCAAGCTGTTGAAAAATGACCCCGGGTATAAATTCAACGAATTTTGGTCTCAACTTTCAACGGTGAAAAAGCACCCCCGGTTCAATATTCAACGTTGAAAAATGAACCCCGGGTCAATTTTCAACTCGGGTCAATATTTAACGTTACATCGTTATGATGAGGGGGGGATTTCCTATGTTTCTTAACTTTTGTTCTTGGAAAAGTGGCCGGTGTCCGGTTTTTAGGGGTTGCCTGTTTTATGAGAGTTTATGTGTAAAGAAATGTTATGAATTTTGGCGGGACTTATAAATTTGGCCAAAGTTCAGGGAGAACCGGTTTCCAGGGGGAGGGGGGGGGGGCGGTTTGGAGAAGTTTCACTGTATATGTTAAAAGATCAAAAGTTCTGGTACCTAAAGGATTGTCTTGTTAAAAAGAATACGCCTGTGATATATGAAAGTCCTAGTTCTAACTGTTTGAAATGTATGACCAATTTTTTATGTTTTTGTAAAAAGTGGTTCAAACTTTTGGGAAAATGTCAACGGATACGAAATATTTAAATCGACTGAAAAATCTTATCATATTGAATACATATATGAAGGATGAAAGTCCTGGCTCAAAATCTTCAAATTTTTTTTTGCGAAGGTTAAAGTGCGGTATTTTTGTAAAAGTAAGTAAACAAAGAAAGGTCTTGTCATAAGTGAACATCTGTAAAACTTGAAAACCCTAGCAACACCCAATTAATAGTTATGGGTTAGGTCAATGTTGACAACAGACGGACAGAGTGAAGGAGAATAAAACCAATATATCCCCGAGATTCTTTCTACCCAGGGGCATAAACACAGCACGCCTTTTTCTGAACAATATAAGTAGTTTAGTTATATGGATGATACTGTAGCTCTCTGGTCGCCCATTTTTTTCTGACCAGGGAGCTACAGAAATACAGTTGAATATAATATTGAACGAATGATGGAAAAAGTAAAATGACAAGTTCTTAGAATCATACGCAGTTTAACGTGTGGAATATGTACGAATCGTAGAGCGATAAATCACTAAAAATTAGCAAAAATATGTATCAAGCAGAGCAAAAAGGATATAAAGTTTCCTAAATTATACTACTGTGGATGAGTTGGTTCAGATTCCATTATTTATTAACACAAAAAAAGGTGGCAGTGTACATGGAAACCTGCAAGAAAAAGGAAAAGCAAGTTGTACACATACATGTATGACTGCACTTAAATATAAAATAACATACATAGAACAATGGAGTGAACAAATAGTGGTGTCATATAAGATACGAATAAGAAATATTATAGGGGGCTCTACCCTAGATGGCAAATGTACTATGGTGCATATGATCTATAATTAATTTGGTATATAAACAGACTTAACTTACATATCCTTAAGATAAGTACAAGTAAATCTTCATAAATACATATGCTACTTCAGCTTACTGTTATGTTAGTTAAAGTATAGTACAGCCCTAAGTGTTTTGATTCCTAACAAAATATTATTAATGTGCAATAATAAAAAAACAGTACATCATCCATGTAACTATAACTAGCAAGACCTTTGACTAAAAATCCACAAGTACAAACATTTCTTATTGATAACTTACAATGACTTTTGTAAGAGTGGCGCCAAGTGATCCCAAATATTGCGTCTTACCGGATATACCTAACATGGTTTGGCTATACATTAGAATTGACCATTCCGGATTGTACAGGACATGCAATAATTGCTAAATAACACAATCGAGCTACCAATCACAATAAGGTATTTAGAATTTTAAATGAGCATTATTCAAATAACATTAAAACATATCTGGGACTAGTTTAATACATATAATGTAACAACCGAACGAAGGAATTCATAATGGCGGGAATACAAACTGACACTGTAAACAAAGACTGCCTATGCAGCCTATTTCTACGTTGTAAACTAAGACAGCTAATTACACAGAATATATACATAACTACTTTAGTCTAGAACATACTAAGATATAAAATCATCAAGTAGAACTTACCTAACATGTGGCTAAATAGGCAGTAAAGAACATCTGACAACACCTGCCATGTGAGGGGAACTCTTTTACAATGCCTAAAATTAAAACCCGGACTGACGGAAAAATATGCTCCAGTGCACTCTACTACATTCTCCCCTGCTTAACCATGTAACGGCCCTTGTTACAGGAAAAACGGCCTTATATACACAAGTATTTGTAAAAATACACCACATTTTAATACGAGCATAGAAACATTGGCAGTTATTTTAAATGTATGTTGTAACAGAAAAACATATGAAAAATACAATTTTAAACATCACAACCTAACAATTAACTGCAATTGGCTTACTAATCAAAAAAATAAACAGATTCTAGATAACTAAAAACTACATTCACTATACATCTCGAAAATGACTTGTACACAAAATTAGGTTCTAATAACTGAACGTGGCAGCCTGTTGGGATTTGTGTGTTGTCCCGCTGTAGAACGACCAGATCTGCGAAGTGGCGATGACCTTTTTGTTACAATCTCGTAATCCTCGTCTGATGAGTCTTCATCCAACGACCTTTCGTCCGATTCTTTTCTAACTGTTGTTTCGTTCTCTCGGGGCGCCTTTGGCTTCTGATCAATGTTTGATGGCCCTTTTTTAGGATTGATGTTCACGCGGTTTACTATGCGTGTGTCTGCTGTCCCATCTCTTGGCTCCACTTGGTAAACATAACGGTCTGGGTCTACTCGTTTTACAACCATATATTCCTTTGATCCCCAAGCATCCTGTATCTTGTTACGTCCTAGAACACGGTTTCTTAAGAGGACAATAGTACCAATAGGAAGATCATGTGTTGCCATCTCCTTTCTGTCACCTTCACGGTCTTTTGCCTTTGCCCCAAGTTTCTCCCCTGCTTTTTTATGTGCGGTCTTCAATTGCTGGGCATGCTGTTCAACAAATTCATGACGGTTAACTTCATCCTCCCCCCCCTTCCTCCTCAAAACGATCGAAGCATGGAGTCAACAGGTAACCGTGGATTTCTTCCCAGAAACAGGTAAAAAGGTGTGAAACCCGTTGAAGAGTGTACTGTGGAATTGTATACAAACTGCAGTTCTGGTAAGTGGTCTGGCCAATGTCGTTTTTCACATGGAGTTAATGAGCGCAAAAGATCATGCAGCGTTCGGTTGAACCGTTCACATTGTCCATTACCCTGGGGGTAATAAGGTGTTGTGCGAGTCTTCCTCACCTTGTACATCTTACAAAGCTCAGCTATCAGGGATCCCTCAAAGTTCCTGACCTGATCAGAATGTATGCGCTTGTTTGGAGATAACTTATTGTCTGTCAGGATTTCAAATGGTGATCCCCATAGGTAATCCTTAAACTTTTCGGTCACAGCCCATTTAACTGCAAGCAGTTCAAGTTTAGCAGAGCTATAGTTAGAGTCGTTGCGCTCTGTAGGACGGAGTGTGCGACTAGCATAGGCAATGACACGACGTTTTCCTTCATGGGGCAATTTCTCTTTATGTGCCCCTTCTCTAAGCAGTGGTAACACTGTACTGTCTTTAAGCGTGCTTCTTTTATGTCGGATAGCTCTTTCCTCAATTCACTCATTTCGTTTCTAAGAGTCTTGATGAGTTCTTTCACATCGTCATCATGATTACTTGCTTTTTCTGCATACAGTGTGTCTTCTGTTTTCTTTTTCGGTTCTTCTTGATCTTGGGCTAGGACAATGGCTTCTTCTCTTAAGTCATGAAAAGTCATTGTTTCATTTGTGCGAACAATTCTTTTCAGTACTGACTATACATTAGAATTGACCATTCCGGATTGTACAGGACATGCAATAATTGCTAAATAACACAATCGAGCTACCAATCACAATAAGGTATTTAGAATTATAAATGAGTATTATTCAAATAACATTAAAACCTATCTGGGACTAGTTTAATACATATAATGTAACAACCGAACAAAGGAATTCACAATGGCGGGAATACAAACTGACACTGTAAACAAAGACTGCCTATGCAACCTATTTCTATGTTGTAAACTAAGACAGCCAATTACACAGAAGATATACATAACTACTTTAGTCTAGAACACTAAGATATAAAATCATCAAGTAGAACTTACCTTACATGTGGCTAAGTAGGCAGTAAAGAACATCTGACAACACCTGCCATGTGAGGGGAACTTTTTTACAATGCCTAAAATTAAAACCCGGACTGACGGAAAAATATGTTCCGAGGCACTCTACTACACTACAGCTAAATCTATGGAAAGAAAGGGAAAAATCATTTCATCATTGTAAGGTATTAGTGATTTTTTACAGCGATAAATCGTCCATGACTAATCAACTTAATTTAAACAAAATAATTATATGATTATAAATGTTTGCAGAAAATACGAGGGGCGTTCAATAAATAATGTCATTGGGGCTCAGAAAGAAGCAAACGACGCTTTTCAATGATTTAGTCTTCATGATTTTACTTATTAATCTATTTTAATTCAAACACATGTCCGTAACATTTTTTATCCAATTTCTGATTGTTTTTAGAACTCATTTTTGGGCATGACCCTTAGTATACTGGAAAATGGCAGATCCAATGATTTCCTGGACTTGTTTTTTCCTTCTGAAAAGTGTTTTATTCAAGTTTGGAAATAGAAACAAGTCAAAAGGTCAAAGATCTGGCAAATATTGTTAATGTGAAAAAACATTAACTTTCTGTTTATCCCGTAAACCCCTTTACTCTTTAGGGCATGCGGGTTTAAACGCTGTCATGAAGAAATTCAATGTAGTGGATTCCTGATTCTGGGTCCTTTCTCTGATAAACCTTTCGATTTCTTTGCATAAAAACTGCTTTCTGGACACCTCCAGATATTAAACTGTCTCCCCGAATACGAATTTGAACAATAATACCACTAATATTTAAGAAAATTGCATATAAATCTGTTTTTGTGCTCTTGCATGCCTTTGCTCTTGACAGACCTTCGCCGTTTTTATCAAGTACATCTTATGGTTAATTTTGTTTTAATGGTTTTAAGCAATCAATTCATGTTCCAATATCTGTTTGAATATAAAACAGACGTGGATTACTACAATTACTGATATTTTAAAATAATTGTTAAGACTTTTGTACAAGCTGTCGTTTTCACTCATTTTTCAAAATACAGGGTGACCTTAGAGTACCAAGCTTAATTACTGTCAAACGTTTCTGAAAAACAGTGTAAACTACTCCCGATATGATGTCTATCAAATTTGCTATGTGTCTTAAAGTCAATCATACAACATCAAATATTATTTATTGAAATTTGGGTAACAGTACATAAGTTGTTATAATTTTTGTTGGCAAGGAGGGTACCCATTTTTGATGCCCATTATATAATTTTTTATCATTGAAATCCACCTGCTAATTTGTCTATAAAACAGGCATCGGTTGCTGTAAATGTCACATATTTCAGTGAATTTTTCTTTGGGATTTTTAACAAGTTTTACAGCAGCTTTAATGTAGCTTTTATTTTCACTCTACTTTAATGATTCTTTACCATTCATTTATAGTGCAGTGTCTCGAATAGCCCTTGTTTCCCAGATTCTCACGATAAAACTGTGTGATGAAAAGTGGTCACATAAACTGTTATAAATTCATTAAAGATTCAACAAAGAGAGAAAGTCAAGCTTTAAGTCATATGTCTACTATGTTATATGTCATCGAGCTAATGACATTATTTATTGAACGCCCCTCGTATTGTAAGAAACATGTCTGTATTCGTACTTAATGTAAATAAAGTAAAACCCAGCTATAAAGAAGTCGCTGGAACTTGTAAAATTACTTTGCCTTTTCGTTATTCGTTATATCCGTGTATAATGAATTTGTTTTTACACTGTTTGTATCTAGCTGGAGATCTTAGATAACCTTGCTGTATCCGTGAATTTGCAATATCCATATTTGTATTGAACGAGTTTATAACTGTACATATAAAACACTTCTTCAGAGCATTATGTGGATTTGTTTACGTTATAAGTACTTGTTTATCTATTTGTACTGGAAGTGTTCAAAACAAAAAAAATACATGCCTTTGCTATGCCGGCATTCTATAATTATTTAATATAGGCGATGAATTAATGTGTCCTACACCTGACAATGAAATAAAATAGAATATTTACAATGCAAGGAAGAGGCATTCTAAATAAATCGTTCATTTTGTATTCCCAGTTCCTTTTGTTCATTTTTGAGAGGGGGGGGGGATCGTTCGCTAATATACCTGTGTCAACTTGATGAATAAAGCGAGTATCAAATCACAAAATAGAGATACTTGTATCCTCTTTTTATATACAAATAAATATACTGCAGTGTATATGTAGTAGTTCATGTTGTTAAGGAAGCTATCAAAACTTTCTAATTGATGTTTGCTCAAATTATTCTGATACTTTCTTTATCTTATTTTTTAGGTCCTTTGGGGGGTTACAGTCGTTGGAGAACAGGTCTGTCCGGTATGTTAATATTATTTATATTTACGATTTTGAAGTTTTAAAGACGTACAACGCACTGGGGGGAGATAACTCTTGCGATTTCTATTGAAAGTTTTACGTGACGTAAAATTTGACGTCAAAAATAAAGCGTCAAAATGACTAGTTAAACGATCCCGATGTATAATCAATGATGGAAGAAAAACGAGATATGGGACTTGGTTGTGATTATGAGTACCATACCAAATCCATGACTATTTTTTTATTAACCCGATTAAACTCCGTAAAAAGCAACAAACAAAATACCATCCCTTATTCTTTATTTCATTTCATAAATTGTATTCTTGATCAAAGCGCAGCAATTTTTTTTATTCTGAAAATTTTATTTTACATTTGTACATTGCCGAAATTCTCAATATGTACAATTGACTATATAACATACCGATTAATGATCTTTATTATAATATTATAATTTGTGCATTTACGTTATAAATATAATTTTTTCTTCTTTAATTTAAAAAAAAAACAACAATACACACACACAAAAAAAAATTACAATATAAAATAAATGTTGTTCGCAGACCCTTATTGCATGATCAAAGAGGAACAACTCTGAAAACGAAGGAGATGTTTGTTTTCCTCCCTTTATCACTGTTTATTCACGGTTTTCCGCATACCATTTTCAGCAAGACGTGATAAATCCGAGCATTGAATACTATAGACCTCATACACACAATGTAAGTATAGAATTGAAAATAATTGTTTACTTGTACTGAATTTATGAATATCCTATTGCAGCAAATCGTTTGACTTTCTGTCATTGTCAACAATATCGTTCGCATTTCCTCGAATCAAAACAAAATGTAGTCTATATAAGATTTTTTTGAAAATATCAATGTGCGCATTGTTACAACGCGAAATGTAATAACAACGCGAAATGTAATAAACCTTGATTATCACATTTTGCGTTATTATATTTTGCATCGAGATCAACGAAAAATGTAATAACGCAAAATGTAATAACACAATTTTTAGATTATTACATTTTGCGTTATTACATTTTGCGTTGATCTCGACGCAAAATGTAATAACGTGCTTTTTCGTTGTTACATTTTGCGTTATTTTATATTGCACTGAAGACAACGCAAAATGTAATAAAACAATAAGTAATAAAACAAAATATAATTAATATTTTTCATTGCGTTGAACGAAAAGATATAAAATTGATTCAAAATATATACATGTAACCAACATGGGAAACGCACTGCAAAAATATTTTGAATCCAAACAATGAGATCAACGTTAGGGCTTTTTTCAGACATAATATATCAAAATGTATCGTTTTTCTGACTCTGATTTTAGTTGTATTGAATAAACTGTACTTAATAATAAAGATTTTATTTAACTTTGATTGGCATATTTTTGATAATCTTCTAACCAATATAACATATTCAATTAACAAAGATTGGCACAAGGTTCATTAAAAACTCTTGATATGCATTTTCGGCACGTATACATTGGTTAACAAATGAATAGAAGTGTATGTGTGTGTCAAGCGATGATCGGAGAGGCAGGGATAGGGCGGGGTGTTTACTTTGTATGTTTATTATTGTATTACTGTGGACATGCAGAAACAATCCGTTTTATTATAGGATGGAGAGAGAGAGAGAGATGGAGTATTTTGATTTTGCTTGTCTGCAATGCTGGAGATTGGCATGGAACAGTATGGTATCATTATCGTAAATAATCCCCTTCCCATAATACATGTACACCTACTAGTACAAATAAATATTTATTTTTAAATTCATTGCAATTGTATATAAAAAGGCAAAGACACACAACTCAAATACCCAAACAACCTGCCCACAGATGCATGTTTCAAATTTGCAACACATATTTTATACAAATGCATTTATTAAACTAATTTTGAATACATGTAACTAATTAAATCAATATACTAAAAAAATTAATTGTAAGAAATTGTTCTATTTATTTCATTTGTTTTATTTTCTTTTCATCAGCCACTACACTATTGAACATTTGTCCAACGAAAAAATTTGTTATTACATTTTGTGTTCCTGTCTTTTGCTTAATCTCGACGCAAAATGTAACAACGCAAAATGTTATAATCCAAAAATCGTGTTATTACGTTTTGCGTTATTACATTTTGCGTTGATTTCGACGCAAAATTTAATAGCGCGAAATGTAATAATTCTCCAAAATGTTTTGTTACATTTTGCGTTGTTACATTCTGCATTGATTTCGACGCAAAATGTAATAACGCAAAGTGTAATAACCCAGGTTTATTACATTTCGCGTTGTTATTACATTTCGCGTTGTAACAGCGCATAAGTATAAATTAAAATATATGAAGAGTTTAATGTTTGATATCTTGAATTTAATGTGGACGAATACCGTACAGAATTTTCACTTTAACTTTAGAAACAACTACATTGAAAGTGCTTACAATATCGTGAGGGGTGAACATGTATGCGAATGTCGATGTATCCCCATGGCCACATACTCAGGATACTGTCTCGTTTGAAATAATGACATGAAAGAAACTTTAATTATTTCATTTATGTCACAGGAGAGTTGAACAAACACAATTTTTTAATAAATAAAATTAAAGAAATAAAATCAAAAATTAACATATTCGACATAAGTTGAATTTTTATCCAGGTTTCATGTGATATGGAGTGCATAACGCATACATATATTGGCTAAACACTGAAATCCTTCAGTATATTTTTCCTGATACATTTGTGTTGTTATGATAGACGCCGACTATCGAAAAATCGTCGTTTAAAGGTCCAGATTGGCCAAAATCGATTGTAAATATTATCTCCAATAGATCGCTATGTTTTTCAAGCCGTATTTCTCAAGCCGAGCAGGTTTAACTTTTCTATTCACCAAAGGGACCGATCTCTACTCAGAGTTATCGTTCCACTTATGGCGAAGCGAACGCAGAAGGATAAAACGTACGCTGAACTAGGACCTGGGGTCCCCCGCAAATAGTTCGTCATTTTGCGTAGTAATAAAACATTCTAGGAACTCTCCAGGCATTAAAGGCACAAAAGTAAATTCATCGCTATCATCAATACGGAGACCTCAGGTCACCTTATATATTCATTGAATTTTATATGATAGACAATTTTCTTTGTCTTACTCCAAAATAATCATATTTATAACTTTATAACGATCAACTTTCTAATATATATATTAGCAGAAACGTGAAAATAATAAAGGGTAACCAGAGATAAACTAATATTTTACATCAATAGGGGGACCAAAGATCACCTTACATTGTACATCAGTAGGGGGACCAGGGGCCACCTTATATTTAACATCATTAGGGAGACCATTTGTCACCTTATATTGTACATCATCAGAGGGATCATAGGTCACCTTACATTTTAAATTAATAGGGGTCAAAAGGTTATCTTTTATTGCACATAATAGGGGGACCTGGGGATACCTTATATCGTACATCATTTGGGGGACCAGAGGTCACCCTATAATGTTCATCAGTAGGGGGACTACAGGTAACCTAATATTGTATTTTACATAAGTAGAGGGACCAGAGGACACCTTATATTGTACATCAGTAGGGAGACCAGAGGGCACCTTATATTGTGGATCAGTGGGGGGGACCCTCATACTATACATCAGTAGGGGGACCAGTGGACACCTTATATTGTACATCAATACGGGGACCAGAGGTCACTCGATATTTTACATTAGTACGGGGACTATTGGTCACCTAATAACCTAATATTGTACTGTACATCAGTAGAGAAACCAGAGGTCACCTTATATTGTACATCAGTAGTAAAACCAGAAGTCATCGTATATTGTACACAAGCAGAAGGACCAGAGGTCACTTTATATTGTACGGGGAGTAGTGGTCATCTAATATTGTACTGTACATCTGTAGCGGGACCAGAGGACACCTTATATTTTACATTAGTAGTAGGACCAGAGGTCATCTTATATTATACATCAGCAGAAGGACCTGAGGTCCTCTCTTGTATATCAGTAGGGGGTCCAGAGGACACCTTATACTATACATCTGTAGGGGGTCCAGAGGACACTTTATATTGTACATCAGTGGGGGGAAAAGGGGTCACCTTTTATTGTACATCAGTAGGGGGACCAGAGGACACCTTATTTTGTACATCATTACGGGGACCAGAGGTCACCTGATATTTTACATTAATACAGGGGCTAGTGGACACCTTATATTGTACTGTACATCAGTAGAGGGGATAGAGTTCACCTTATATTGTACACCAATAAGAGAACCAGAGGACACCTTATATTGTACATCAGTAGGGGGACCAGAGGTCACTTTATATTGTACATCAGTAGGAGAAACAGAGTTCACCTTATATTGAATAACAGTAGGGGAACTAGAGGTCACTTTATATTGTACATAAGTAGAGGGGGGGGCAGAGGTCACCTTAGATTAAACATCAGAAGGATGTCCAGAAGTTACAAATGTACATCAGCAGGGGTACCCTAGGTGACCTTTTATTGTACATCAGTAGGGGGACCAGGGGTCACATTTTATTGTACATCAGTAAGGGGACCAGAGGTCACCTTATATTTAACATCAGAATTTGACCAGACGTCATTTTATATTTTACGGGGAATAGTGGTCACCTAATATTGTACTGTACATTGTAGCGGGGCCAGAGGACACCTTATATATAACACCAGAAAGGTGACTAGAGATCACCTTATATTGTACATCAGTAAGGGGATGAGAGGTCACATTATATTGATCATTAGCAGTTGTACCAGGGTTCACCTTATATGGTACATCAGTTGGGTGACCAGAAGACACCTTATATTGTAAATCAGTACGGGGTCCAGGGGTCACCTGATATTTTTCATGAGTACGGAGACTAGTAGTCACCTAATATTTTACTGTACATCAGTAGAGGGATCAGAGGTCACCTTATACTGAACATCAATAAGGGGACCAGAAGACACTACATATTGTACATCAGTAGTAGGACCAGAGGTCATCTTATATTGTTCATCAGCAGAAGGACCAGAGGTCAGCTTATATTGTACATAAGGAAGGCACTACTAAGTCAAAAACGTACTGACATTCCCATTTTTTACTGACAAACTTAGAAAATTACTGACAATATGCTGTCGTTACTGTAAAACTTAGACAATTACTGACCATTTTACTGCCGGTGCTGATAAACTCAGAAAAGTGCTGACAATCTTAGTCGGTGCTGATAAACTTAGACAATTACTGACCCGTTTACTGTCCCTGCTGAAAAACTTTGACAAGTACTGACATTTACTGATAATTACTGTCCTTATTGTTCTCGCTCTCGGGGAGGCTGCAGAGGTGTGAAATTGATTTTTTTCTTTATTTCAACATAAGTTTTTATTTCATTTATTTGTTTTTCATATAATTTTTAAATATGTCCAGAAGAAAAGATTGAAAAAAAGCTTCTTTGATCGATTTATAGAAAATTTATTTGTAAAAAAAATATTTTCAGGAGAAGGGATAAAATTTCAAAACCCTCAAAAGATAAGCAATTAAAAAAAAAATAAAAATCTTCGTTTAGTAGTGAGATATGAAATTTTACAGAGGGTCTTTCCTTTTTATAATAAAACATCGTTATTATAAGACATGCAGTTTATAATATTTTCTTAATTAACATTAACTCCCTGACTTTCTTTAATATTAATTTAGAGAATTAAATTTGATTTAATTTAAAGAATTAAACTGTTAGATTAGATGTGTTTTATTCAATTTTGATTTAATTTATTCAAATTAGTTTGAATAATTTTTAGCACGAGGTGAGGTTGTAGGTGCCCCCTTTTGAGGAAAACCGTTTGTTTTAGATTTCATATCATGTAAAAATTTTAATAATGTGGAGGCCACTTAAATTTGATTTTGTGCAGTCAAACTTACTCGAATCCAAACATTTGCAAGAAGAAAAAAAATTAAAAGACAGACCAGAGATTTAAATAAAAAAAAAAGACTTTTTATTTCATTTATTGGGCAGGTGGAAGGGGGGGAGGGGGCCACGGGCCTGCATCGATCATTGATCCTTTGACATTTTCATTGATTTAGTTACTGTCCGCATTATTCATCTGAAACAATGTACATCTTTAAGCTGATTTTCGAATCTGGATTTTCTGGATCCCCACCCGCAAGTATTATTTTAATTCAAATGTATGTAAAACCATGACTTTTTATATTATCATCATTTGTCTATGCATACTCCTGAAACAAAACGTTGATAGAATGTTCTTTTCAAATAGAGTGTCGGTAGACGTTCACATGGATCTAGTTTCTTTTCAAATTTAAATGGGGGGGGGGGTTACGTGCGAACTAAATGTAGAACAATGAACATTTATTTATTAATTTTACTGAAGTAGAGCACACAATACTGTCGTGTTTAAGTTTGTACTCTTTTTTATCTGTTTAATAAAAAAAAATTAATAAATCTAATTAACTTAATCAATCGACGTTTCATAGCTTTGTTCGGTATCGAAACCAGTATCATGATTTTACAGCAACACTGCGCTTTTTATTCGTCTAAAATTATTCAAGTCGTTTAGCTGGTATCCAGCCGAATTACATACCGGTAATCTTTCACGGAAACTCTGTGAAGCACCTGTGTGTAGAAGAAACCGCCTGATGCGATCCGAGTGTGTACGGTAGCGGGCAAAGAAGACAATAGGTGTCACTGCAGCATTATACAGAAGACCACTCGCCGGATTTCAATGGAAGTTAGTTACGCAACATTACGGCGACAGGTAGACTCTTCAACACAGTTAAGGCCGGTATACACGGTAAGATTTGTAATATAAGATTTGTATTATAATACAAAATCTTACTGTGTATACACTCTTAATACAGTGTATCATAAGATTTTTCGAATCTTATAAAACTGTATTAAGAATAGAGCAATGTTCTATTTCCTAATACAAGTCTTAACTCACCTTTCACTTTCAACCAATCAAATCTACTCACATTGGGGGTCATCCTATTTATATCATTACTAAATAAAGCACATGGTAATAAATAATGACCGACTTTTCGAGTAAAGATATCGAAAAACTCGTGGTTTTATGGGAAGGGGAAGAGGACTTGTGGAATATATCAAGCTGTAGCTACCACAAAAAAGATGCTAGAAGCAGAGCTTATTATTATCGTTTTTATTATTTTGACAGAGAGAAAAATATGGCAGGAGAAAACACGTGGGAATAATAGTTTATTTACAATTTTATAAGACATGTATTTGCGTGTGTACAAGAAAGTATTACAAAACAAAAGTATTATAATACTTGTATTATACTACAAATCTCATCGTGTATACCGGCCTTTAGAATTTGAGAAATTCAACACCAACACATACGTAACATAAAACTGCAATCTACAATCCTTCAACCTCTTCTTAGATTAAATAAATTATTTTTTTAACTATACCGATGTAAGATAAAATTAACGATTAATGAAAAAGAAGAATGATGTGAAAACCAACCGGGGACACACTTTTTAAAGATTTAAGCAAGGATAAATATATATAAGAAGTACATTACATCTAGTTTTGTAAAAAAAATTACTGGTTCCTAATATTTTTGTTAAGTCGTGTTAGTGTGGGTGTGGGACAGTGAAGTGAGGAATTTGTTTGATTATCAAATCAAATAAAAAATAGTTCATAGGATATTTTCTTAACTTTTTATCAGTAATTTAGAATAATTAAAAATAAAAAAACAAATTATATGCGGCAATATCATGACAGTAAAAAAAATCAGCCGGAGTTTAACTATATTTTAAACTTTGCCTGGGTTGATATTGATTTTTTGAAGAGAGAGAGAGAGAGAGAGAGAGAGAGAGAGAGAGAGAGATGAACGGCAACTCGACACGGAAGATTGTGGGCACCCACAGTTAGCGAATAATCTTAATCTTATGAAAAAGAAAGATGTTAATAAAACCTGAATAAAATATATCATGACGGGTATAAATTGATCAAATGGACAAAGAAATTTGCATCATTAAAAAAACTTGCACATTTTTATAAATCCTTTTCAAGTATACTGGATATTTTTTTCAGGTAATGTGTGTAGGGGGGGGGGGTTATACATGTATACTAGAGGGTTCGAAATAAATATTTGTTAGCACTGGTTCGACGGGCTTATGACTTTCAATTTTCACTTCTTCGTAAAATATTTTACAAGACAAGTCCGCATTCTGCCTCATTATCATGTTAACATCATAACATCCCCTACGCCTACCTACTTTAATGAGATGAAATTTAACTTCGGCACATAAAATTAAATTAATTCCAATTCACCGATAGCTTCAGGGGGAAATGGTAAGTATGAACATGAAATATTTTTGTTCAAATTGAATCATGATTAAAAAATACTTAATACTTAAAAAACTAAATCGTGATCTACCCCCCCCCCCCCCGGCAATGTGAATAAACAGAGTACTGTTCAAGTAATTTAAAGCGTCAGTACTGTTTGTATCTTTGAGAGAGAAAGAAGAAAAATATTGGAGAAAATGGTGCTACTGCTAAATAATAATATTAGTCTTAATGCTGACCTAGTAAATATGAATATTTTCCGTAAGATTACTATAATTGCTACTAGTACATGAATTTTTATCTCTAGTCTAATCAATATCTATTAGTCTCCGACATTGGGTACTTATGAACCCTGTGTAAGCGACCAACCAACCATTCAGATAGATACCGGTAAAATGTTTTAAGTGACAAAATTAACAAGGCATAGTACAAGTTTATAAGTGGAATACTGTACTGTTCAATAGGGGAACTCCCGTATCAGCAAATGAAACCGGAAATCCTTTAACAGGGGTAAAAAATTACCTGGTATTTGACTTGTACAGATGTCCGAGAACATTAGGAAACTGAATTACCTATGAGTAATTAATTATTCAATATGTAGAAGATTCCCTATTTTAACAAGATACATCTGTCCTGTTTGTGAAAAGAAAATTAATACAACTTTCCAATCGTGAAAAGGGGAGGGGGGTCTCTAAAGTCAGATATCTGTGTGCAAAGAAATTAATAGATGAAAACTAACTTGATGAATAATTAATTTTAAATAAATTCTTTAATTGAACTGGGATAGATATATTCTACACATAAATTTAAACTTGATTTACACGTATGTAATTTCAAATCAAATTCTGAATTATTTTACAGATATCGATAATATTTTAAATTAGATTTAAAAAAAAATAATAAACTATTTTTTTTTTCATCAAAAATCAAAATAAGACTGTTTTTAAACGCAAAGTATAACACACAGTCATTTTCACACCACTGCAGCCTCCCCGAGAGCGAGAACAATAGGGACAGTAATTATCAGTAAATGTCAGCACTTGTGTAAGTTTTTCAGCAGGGACAGTAAACGGGTCAGTAATTGTCTAAGTTTTTCAGCACCAACTTAGATTGTCAGCACTTTTCTAAGTTTATCAGCACCGGCAGTAAAAAGGTCAGTAATTGTCTAAGTTTTACAGTAACGACAGCACATTGTCAGTAATTTTCTAAGTTTGTCAGTAAAAAATGGGAATGTCAGTACGTTTTTGACTTAGTAGTGAGGGGACCAGAGGTCACCTTATATTATACATAAGTAAGGGGACCAGAGGTCACCTTATATTTAACATCAGTAGGATGACCAGAGGTCACCTTATATTGTTCATCAATAAGGGGGACCAAGGGTCACCTTATATTGTTCATCAATAAGGGGGGCCAGAGGCTACCTTATATTGTTCATCAGTAAGGGGGACCAGAGGTCACCCTATATCTAACAACAGAAGGGGGACTAGAGGTCACCTTATATCTAACATCAGAAGGGGGACCAGAGGTCACTTTATATTGTACATCAGTAGAGGGACCAGAGGCCACTTAATATTGTATATCAGCAGGGGGACCAGGGGTCACCTTATATTTAAAATCAGAAGGGGGACCAGAGGTCATCTTATATTGTACATCAGTAGGGGGACCAGAGACCACTTTATATTTTCCATCAAAAGGGACCAGAGGTCACCTTATATTTAACACCAGAAAGGGGACTAGAGGTCACCTTATATTGTACATCAATAAGGGGATGAGAGGTCACCTCATATTGATCATCAGCAGGGATACCAGGGGTCACCTTATATTGTACATTGGCAGGGGGACCATAGGTCACCTTACATTGTACATTAAAAGGGGACCAGAGGACATCTTACATTGTACAACAGTAGGGGGACATGAGGCCTTTTTTTATTGTATATCAGTAGGGGGACCAGAGGTCACCTTATATTGCACATCAGTAAGGAGATCAAAGGACATTTTATATTGTACATCAGCAGGGGGACCAGGGGTCACCTTATATTGTGAATCAGTATGACCAGAGTCCACCTTATATTGTACAACAGTAGGGTGACCAGAGGTCACCTCATATTGTACATCAGTAGGGTACCAGAAAGGGGACCAGAGGTCACCTTATACATCAGTAGGAGGACTAATGGAGTTTTATGAAGAGAATTACTTTTACAATAGACAGCTGACTTTTACATTTTAAGTAATGGAGTACGTCATTGTTTAAATTGTAAAAGTCAGTAGTCGATTGTAAAAGTAAGTCTCTTCATAAAACTCCAGTGGTCACGTAATATTGTACATCAGAAGGGGGACCAGATGTCACCTTGTATTGCACATCAGTAGGGGGACCTGAGGTCACCGTATATTGTACATCAGTAGGGGGACTAGAGGTCACCTCATATTGTACATCAGTAGGGGGACCAGAGGACACCTGATATTGTACATCGGTAGGACACCTTATACAAGGGTCGTTTAATAATGTCTTCGGTGCTCAGAAAGAAAAAAAAGTCGCTTTTCAATGGTTTAGTTATAATGATTTAACCTAAAATTATCTTTTCATTAAAACACATGTAAGTAACATTTTTATCCAATTTCTGATTCATTTTTAATTGTTTTTCGAACTCATTTTCTGGTATGAACCTTTGTATACTGGATTATTGCAGATCCTCTGATTTCCTGGACTTGTTTCTTCCTTCTGAAAGGCGTTTTCTCAAGTTTGGCAAATGGAACAAGTCAAAAGCCAAAAGATCCGGCGAATATTGTTAACGTGAATGAACATTAACTTTTGTTTATCCCCAAGACTCCGTTACTCTTCAGGGCTTTCGGGTTTGGACGCTGTCATGGAAAAAATCTTATGTTGTGGATTCCTTATTCTCATTAACCTTTTGATTTTTTGCCAAAAAATTGCTTTCTAGATTCCTCCAGAAATTAAACTGCATCCCCGAATACGAATTTGAACAATAAAACCACTAATATTTAAGAAAATTGCCTATAAATCTATCCTTGTGTTCTTGCAATTCTCTGCTCTTCTTAGTCCTTTGCTTTTTTTGTCAAGTACATCATATTGTAAATTTGTTTTGAGGGTTTTAAGCAATAGATTCATGTTTCATTATCTGTTTGAAATTCAAATAAACGTGGATAACTACAAGTATAGATATTTTTAGCAATTGTTCATATATTCTTATATGCAGTCGTTTTCACTCATTTTTTTAAGGGTTACTTTTGAGTAATAAGCTTTTTTTTTCTGACAAACGTTTTTAAAACAGTGTGAACTACTCCCGAAATTATGTGTATTTTGAAAGAGGGCGTATAAGGCGTGTATAATTCCCTGCTCTGAGACAAAATGTTTTTCAATTTTCAAAATTCACAAAAAAGCTATATATTTCTAAATTCATGTTTTCAGTAATGTCATCTTCAAAATATTTTATCATTTTATTTTTCTGAACCACTTATCATTTGATAATATCTATTTCAAAGTTGACAGTTAAGCATATTTAGTGGAAAGTGGGTTTAATAGAGCTATAAAAACGAAATTTAAAACCTGAGCTATGAAGAGAGTTCGAACCATACATGAAGCTTTTTCTTTTTCTTTTTTTTTTTGTTTTCAAATGTCATAAAAACATGAATAAAATATAAATTATTCATAAATTATTTAAACAATGAAATGAAGAATTTGATATGAAAAAAATGATGATATAAACCATAAAATTTTGAAAAAATACTACTTTTCGAATTGAGAAACATCTTTTTTCAGAGCGCGGAATTGTCCTTGCCTTGTACGCCTCCATTCTTTGCTATTTGTCGTCTAGTCAATCATACACCATCAGTGATTATTTGTTGAAATTTGGCAAACAGTACATAATTTGTTTAATTTTTGTTTGCAAGTACGGTATTCATTTTGGATGCCTATTATATACATTTTATCAGTGAAATCGGCCTGCTCAATTGTCTATAAAACAAACATTGATTGCAGTAAATTTTTACATATTTCAGTGAGTATTTCTTTGGGATTCTTAACAAATTTTACAGCAGCTTTAATGGACGGTTTAATTTTACTTTAGTTTACTGATTCTTTACGATTCATTTTTAATGCAGTGTCTCGAATACCCTTGTTCTCCAGCTTCTCAAAATTAAACTATGTGATGAAAAGTAGTAACATCAATTGTTATAAATTTAACCGTAGTATTGTATGTCATGCAGTTCAGGACATTATTTATTGAACAGCCCTCGTAATTTGTACATCAGTAGGGGGACAAGAGGTCACATTATATTGTACATAATTAAAAACTAATGATAACACTATTTTGAACGAAAATGAAGAAACCGGAAGACACCTCTGGTCCCCCTACTGATGCCCCCTACTGATGTCCAATATAAGGTGCCCTCTGGTCCCTCAATAATTTAAAGTGTAATATTAAATGTTCTCAGGTCCCCTACTGATGTTCAATATAAGATGACCACAGGCCCCCCCTACTGATGTACAATATAAAGTTGCCTCTGGTCCCCCAACTGATGTACAATATAAAGTGACTCCTGGTATTCCTAATGATGTACAATTTAAGGTTGCCTCTGGTCCCCTAACTGATGAACAATATAAGGTGACTCCTGGTCCCCCTACTGATATACAATATAAATTTACCTCTAGTCCCCCAACTGATGTACAGTATAAGGTGACCTCTGGTCCCCCTACATATGTAGAATTAAAGGTGACCTCTGCTTCCCCTACTGATGTACAGTATAAGGTGACCTCTGGTTCCCCTACTGATGTACAATTTCAGGTGACCTCTGGTCCCCTACTACAGCTGATGTACAATATAAGGTTGCCTCTGGTCCCCCAAATGATGTACAATATAAAGTGACTCCTAGTCCCCCTATTGATGTACAATTTAAGGTGACCTCTGGTACCCCAACTGCCGTAAAATATAAGGTGACCTCTGCCCCCCCCCCCCCTTCTTATGTACAATATAAGGTGACCTCTGCTCTCCTACTGATGTCCCCTACTGCTGTACAGTATAAAGTGACCTCTGGACCCTCCACTGACGTACAATTTAAGGTGACCTCTGGTCCCCCTACATATGTAGAATTAAAGGTGACCTCTGCCCCCTTACTGATGTAGAATTTAAGGTGTTCTCTGGCCCCCTTTCTGTTGTCCCCTACAAGTTATGTACAATATTAGGTGTCTTCTGGTCCCCCTACATATGTAGAATTTAAAATGCCCTCTAGTCCCCCTACTGATGTACAGTATAAGGTGCCCTCTGGTTCCCCTACTGATGTAGAGTATAAGGTGACCTCTGGTCCCCCTACTGATGTACCCTTCTGATGTACAGTATAAGTTGACTTCTGGCCAACGTAATGATGTATTATATAAGGTGACCTCTGGTCCTCTTACTGATGTACAAATAAGGTGTCCTTTGGTCCCCCTACTGATGTACATTAAGGGGTCCTCTTGTTCCCCTACTGATGTACAGTTTAAGGTGACCTCTGGTCCCCGTACTTATGTACTATACAAGGTGACCTTTGCTCTCCCTACTAATGTCCCCCTACTGATGTACAATATAAGGTGACCTCTGGTCCCCCTACTGATGTACAATTTTACTTGTTCTCTGGTCACCTTACTGTTGTCCCCTACTGATGTATAATATAACGTTACAGGGAATAAAATCATAGGGGAGACCACAGGTCACCTAACGTAATCCATAAATGTTAAACGCATATATATTATATATCGCATAAAATTGCAGTTAATGTTGCTCAGCACCCACCCTCCGACCCCTCTATCTTTTCTAATACCCATCAGATGGTTATTCCTGTTAAAAAGTTGTTTGTTTTACACTTTAACGGCTTCACAGTATTACGTTTTATTCTATTTTCACTTTACGTATGCAGCGCACTACATTTTGTAGCGGAGTAAACAGGTCCGATAGTCGTGAACTGAGCAGGGGACCCCAGGTCCTAGTTCAGCGTACGTTTTATCCTTCTGCGAAGCGAACGACAACTCTGGGTAGACATTGCAAAGGGACTTCACTCTTATCAGCGGTAAACAAAATGGTGAACATGCATGGTGAAGAGGTTGGCGCCGAATTATATTCATATCCTGGCGCATTGTCTATTTAAAATACTTCTAAGGATGAATAAATTTAACCTTTTTTAACAGTTCAAATTATCATCTATATAATCAATTGTGTTCTTCCGATTCAATTTCATAATCGATAGTAAAATTGTCCGATTTTACAACACTATGATACATATAAATCAGTAGTCAATATTCGGCATTCATGAATTTACAAACTAATGAATACCTCAGGGATTCAAATGAGAAATATATCTGCATGCACTGTAAACGACGTTTTGTCAAACGCTAGTAATGGTCTGCGGAGGGAGGGGGGGGGGGGGTATTCAAAATTTGCCTAAAAATCTTCATTTAAGTATGCTTTACGTATGAGAACTTTTATATTTGTCACTTAATGTATTTTTGAAGCAAAAGCAATATTCCGATTTGATTTTTTTAAACGTGTAAGTGTAGATTCTTTGCATAGTGATCGACCAAAGTCTGAAAGACGCACGCAAACGTGATTTATTGAGAAAGGGAGTGGTGGTGGTAATTTTCCGCTATGAAATCAAAACTGGTCGTACAAAAATTATAAAAATAAATTATGAAGATTAGTTTTACTAACAACTACCTAAAGAAAGTTTTGACCAAAATTAAACGAAAGGTTTTTTTTTTACAAAAAAAAAGTTTGAAATTGAAAAAATACACAATTTTCAAGGCTTAGATAATTCATAGTTTTTTCAGTTCAAGGTCTTTAAAAAAATTTTGATGATATGAATATCAAAAAAGATGACATTTTTGTGTTAAATGGTTAAATGAATAAGTCAATGAAATTTGACAGTTATAGCTAACATGGCTTTTTTTTTTTTTTTTTTTAAATCAAGGTTCAAGTAGTTCATTGATTAAAAATTTTCTCTCTACGTAAACAAGTAAATAGGGGGGGGGGGTAACTTTTGGAATTTCCTGTTCAAATACCACTCTAACGATTTCGTCCAAAATGTGCATACACACAGTAGATATATAGTCATGTACTAAATATACTGGGGTAGGTGTGTTGTACATCCTAAAATGCTTTTTTATCTCATGTTCTTCGGAAAAGTGATAATTTACTATCGATAAAATGTAGTTTGTATTTATGTTTTTTATAGTTTAATAAAAATTAAACCGCTTTCATTTTCAAAAAATACATAAATAAATACTGGTAATTTATAAAAACATTCCGTGAGTATTGCACTAGTGCCCTACCGGTAAGATAAATCATAAAGAAATAAACTGATCTTTTATTCCGTATATCCCTACAAAAATCAGAATAAAAGAGTTCCTATAGTCTGTTTTTACCCAATGTGATTCTGAACCAAGTCTACTGTGGCTTTTGAACATCACATAGGGTAAAATCAGACTATAGGAACTCTTTTATTCGAGGAGGTTAACTATTTCGTTATGGAAGCCATGTATCGAATGGAGATTTCAGTGAATATTTTTATGTTGGGATTTACCTGCCTAGGCGGTAAGCCATGTAGAGAGTCAAATAAGCAACCAAATGGGCGAACAGCAGTGTGGTTCAGGTGAATAATTCTTGCTATAGTCGGCTGAAGTTGGGATATAATCTCAAGACATGAATTATGAGTGGCTGTCCAGAGATTCACCGGGTTTCAGTCCAAATATCTAGCCCAGCAGAAACTTATTAGAGATTAGTACAACACTACACATGTTATAGCGATCTAAATTCAAGGCACGTAGTTTAGGTTGACCTTTTCAAAGGTTATAGGGTAGAATCGGTTTTGGAAATAAATTTGGCAGTAAACAGAAAATTGCTATAGTCCTGTAAAAAAATGTATTTCCAGACCTTTCTGAAAGATTTTCATGATTTTAATGAGAAAAAAGATGGCTAAAAGGGGAGGGGGGGGTAAAATAACATTAGACTATATCTTACCATAAAATTATAGCTAACTAGCAAATCGATACGCCAGTTAAAAAAATAGGACTGGTGTAATATCATCTAAACTGACAAAGCTTTGTTTACATTATATGACCATTGTTATAAATGCGCACAGAGGATCTTACCACGAGCAACTGATCAATCGTTGAAGGAATAGCAACGTTTACGCTAAATACGTGTTTACATTCTACTTCGAACACGTGTTTAGGGTCAATCTTTGATCATGTGAATATAGTGAAAATAATAATGTTCTTATGAACAACATACAAAGCAGCCACGTACTGCCAGAAGAAATAAATTACTTACCTGAAAAAGTTGACAAGCAAAAAAAAAGAAATCTGATTTTCGACTTCGAAGTCGAAGATCATATTGGTGAGGGAGGGGGGGTAGAGACCAACTTTTTTCAACTTCAATTTTTTTTCCAGTACCATTTTTTAAACACAATTCTTTTCTAACTTCTCTAAAAGTTGGGGGGACCAACTTTTCAATGAACATTTCTTACATACTATGCATTGTTGGGACCCCCCAGCCCCTCCCCTCTTAATACGTACCTGACAGAGATTAGAAACTTTAAATTGTTGTTCACTCAAAGATACCCAGTATATGTTTAATAAAATGTGGGTTTTGTCTGGTTAAGATCACCAGCACTTCAAGGGAAAAGAAAACGAGCAGCATCACTAAAACATTTAAATGGACTTAACTTTCTTTACATATCTATACTCACAAGAAACATTTTGACGCAAACGTATAAAATCGGCCGCAAACCAATTAATTGTTCCTTTTATGAAGCAGCTAAAGACTGACACAGTGATCTGTTTTTAAATATCTTAAATTTACCTCTTAATATTTATCCTTTTGACATTAAACGCCTGTGCACGACATTGCATGATTTTCTTAATTCTATAAATGCATGTTCAGTATAACATGTATAAGTAAAGTATCCCTGGTCCTCTTCGTCAACAAAAGGTGGGCCTGTATAATATTTAAGAGGCATTTACATTAAAAGTTTAAAACTAAAGTTTAATGTAATCTACAACTAGATATGCAGTGTAGTTTTAATTTAATAAAAACACAACAAATATTTGGGACTCCTTGCTCTCTCTTAGACGAAAAAACAAAACTCCCTCTGGATCCGCCACTACATTTCTTCTCTTTCAGTTTCTTTGTGTTGTAGCGGGTAAATTCTTTGCACATTGTAAAACGTACATTATCCTCGTCTGCTAGGTCAAATCTTGTAATATTTGTAGCCTGCTAGGTCTTTTGATGAATTAACTGAAATGGTTGAGGGAGTTACCTCCCGTTACTTATTTATATAATAATAGATAATCAATGTAAATATTGTAATTAATTGGTCAATCGACATAAGAAATATGCAAGTATTATTGATAAATTATGTTATATCAGATTATAAGAATAGTCTTGTTAAGAGAAGGGTAGTTTGGTATATTTTGTGAATATGAAATCAGGAAACTTGTGAATATTGATTAAGTTGGAATACAAAAAGTAGTACGACCAACCTCCCCATATCAGCATTTTGAATGTCTACCACTTGGCATTAGAAACATGGAAGAAGTATTATGCAGTGTGCTAGTGTCTTTGTTGTTTGCCAATCGGTGTTAGCAACTTGAACTATTTACGTGTAATGAGTAAGATATTAGTTGTTGACTGAATTATTTGAAGTGTGTTAGAGGGTAGAAGAAAGTGTACCCTGTGGCAAGGATAGCAAGTTGCATTATATTAGAGCCATTTTGGTGTATAGTGTACTTACCAACTGGCTTGCAGAGACACCAGGCAGGTGTTAACATTGAAGACTAGTTGTCAGCAGGCAGGTGCCTGTTGACTTGTTTAATTAGTTGTACATTTAGGCAATTGTCATAAGGCACCAAGCAAGTGCCAGTATCATTGTACATATATTTAATTATATATATATATATATATATATATATATATATATATATATATATATATATATATATATATATATATATATATATATATATATATATATTATATATTATATATATATATATATATATATATATATATATATATATATAGCATAAAGGCAGTTAGGTCACCTGATTTAAAGACACTAGGCAAGTGTCACATTATCTGTATATTTTGCATTAATCATACCCCCTGTAAAACTCGGTAATCCGAGCACGGACCTACTGACCGCCCAGGTCTGACACGTTACATAACATTTAACCATATTTTTGAAAAAAAAAATTATGTATATGTACATGTGTATATAATTTAATTTTGATTGTAACGCGTCATTTGATTGGATAAAAAATTAATCTAAATTGTATAATCTGGTTTGCTAACGTCACAATGACTTACGTCAAAATCGTATCAATCCGCTTGACGTTACGTTTGAAATATGAACAATTTGAAGGCGTTTTAAAGAGAGATATTGTCTTGTTTTTTATTCTAAATGATTGAAAATTAAATTATAAGGAATGAATTAAATAGCAACCCAAATTATACTGCTATAACCTGGGTTGGAGCAGTTTACGCTTTTTTATAAACCGCTTCGCGGTTTATAAAGCGTAAACTGCCCCAACCCAGGTTATACAGTATAATTTGGGTTGCTATTTAATTCATTCCTTAAATGTACACGTCATTTTAAAATAAATGCGTACAACAAATCCTGTTTAAATATAAAAAAAAATATTTTTTTTTGTGCGTTCTTGGTAAACATTTAGACGCTCTTCTTAATATACTGTTATATTAATGTAAAAAATATTTTTTATTTAAATTGTTTTAACTCTGCAGGAACGCATAACGACTTCAAACTTTCATATTACACAAGTTTATCTTTTAAAAAAAGATAGATGAGCTAGCACCGTAGCAATTTTTAAACACGGAAAGGAGGGTCTTTTTCGCAAACCATTTCCTGATTTTAAAATTTTTAAATGCAGCGTGTTAATTGATCTTTATTTTCTTGGATTATCAAAATGCGTAGTCCCCAGAAGATATGCTGCTGTTGAAGAGTTACGATTTTGAGGGGAGATAACTCACATTTTCTAAAATGGGGAATAAACGTACGTTGTAAACAATTTCAAAATCTTCTCAAGAGCCACAGAGTTAATTTTTACCAAACTTGGTACACAGTATCCTAAGGGGGGGGGGGGGGTGAAATTGTAAAAATAATGGGTCTAGTCCCTCAACAAGGGGAGATAATCAAAATAAGGAAATAGGGTGGGATCATGGAAAAATCTTCTTTTTGCATGTAAGAACAACTGGAGCAGAAAAGCTGAAACGTATGTGGAAGATTCCTGGAGTAGTCTAGATTTTACATTCTCCAAATTATGATCCCAAAGGGGGGGGGGGTAGGACAGGTTAAAAAGGGTATAATTATAAAGAGAAAATCTTAAAGAATAGTATGACCATAGCTACTCTGGTGAACCATGAGGCCCAGGGGACCTTTTCTTTTACTTGTCAGGGAATTCTTTGTAGTTGAAAGTGCCCCCCCAACTGAAAATGTACGGCTGCCCTCCCATCTTTCAACTTAAATTGCTTCCAACAGAAGCACAAACTACAACAAATATTTGACTTATTTATGCAAACAAATAATATTTGATTGTTTTCCTACTCCCATAGCGCCCCATGGCTTCTTTAAATGACTTAAGTCATGTCTTGGGAGAAGCTCGCGATCGTCTTAAAACAGGGACTAAGAATACATGTATGAAGTAAAAGGTCCCCTAATACAGGACAGATTTAATGGCCTAACTTAAGACTACGATGTGTCATAAGTTCCTCTGAAATGATGTCTTAGTCCTTATACAACTTCATAAGCTTGTATGTAGGTCTTGTGAAAATTTTTGTCAATATCAAACGTGAATATTTAAGGAATCACTGTCTAGTTTTGAAAGTATGCCAAGGACATTAACAATAGTGGGAAACTTTAATTTTAGCATAACGGGCTTCGCATACTCTCAAAACTAGACAGTGATTCCTTATATTTCCATTTCATTGTGAAATAAAATTGTAGATTTAGACTTTAAAAATGTAGACATAGACTTTAATCACACGAGGACTTCCATGCCATTCCCAATTGTCCTCGCCCACTGACGACAAACACAAAGGCAACTGCACGAAATTTACATGCCTCCTTAGCGTCAGACACAGAGGCAGATGCGCACGAGAGTTGCATGCGTATTAGGCCTCCATAGCTCCTGACCTATCGACCTGCCTAATTTAAATTCCGGCAGGATTATCAAGAAATAAACTCCGACAACTTTCAAAGAGTTATCACAGAAAAAAAAATTAGAAATGGAATTACATGTAAGTGACCCCATGTTTGCATTTGATTTGCATTGCAAGCTGAGGAAATGTGGTCTATGTGTATGACGCTCGCCTAAAATGTGAGAGGTAACGGGTCAAATTCCGGAAGATCCTAGATTTTTTTTTTTACATTATTTTTTATTCACTAATTGAAAATAATCACCATGTTAAATAAAAAAAAGAAGTTATGACGTCTGCTTGTATATACTCATGAAATCATCATTACACTGTGATAAATATTCTATATATAAAAAAAACCTTCTAAACATATGATAAATAATAAGCAATTAAACCTTAATATCAATATTAATATATTTTTTTAATATAAATTTGATTCAATATACATGCATAGATTTGATAAATCCCCAAATTCAGGAGAAGGGAGGGGGCTGTATCTTGTATCCATTCTCCCTCCTAACTGCTAAGGTCTTCTTTTTTTTCCCGGATCGGGGGAACGCAAATTTTCTGAATTAGCTTGTTCCGATAAAAATTCGTTCAAAAACTATATATATATAGTATATATTTAATATAATTGAAATCTCTTTTTAAAGTTAAGTCAATATAGTACAAATATACCCCCTCCCTGTAATGTAATCATAAAGAAGGAGACTCTAGATCTTAAATTGGACCTGTCCTATTATATTTCGGATGTTATTTATGTAAATAATGTGGGTTTGACATGTATCTATCTAAATAAAACCTAAATATGTACAGGACTTTAAGAAATATTTTGAGAAGAAAGGAAAAGGCAGAATTACCAATATTTTTTTTGTTCTCTTTTTGATTTACAATGCAAATAAACTTGTGACGAGATAATATACATGTAAATGAAGGTATCAAATATACAATCTTTTATTTTCTCATTTCAAAAAAAAGTTTCCTTTATTTACTTTATGTATATTTGAATTTGAATTTTCCACATATCTTCCTTCAGTTATTCTAAAATCTTCGAATACAAATAGGGAAAATATTCCTGAACAAGTTATAAACAGTATCAAGAATGGTGCTGTGTAGCAACATCTAATGATAAAACGCCGCTTAAAGCTGAACACGACTCGTAAATAGGCATATGCCATTTTTGATAGCATTATCTACAATACACCAATACTAGGGTATACTCGTCGCTTTCGTTACACCTGACTACTTTATTGTCACAGGTATCGGCGTGGAATGGCGACCCGTATTCGTGCTGGTTATCTTGCATTACCTTTGTGTATATATTTTATTGCAGTTACGTTTATCTATGTTGTTTGTATACTGCTTTTACAGCACAGTCCCTGAAACGTTCTACTTTCCCATTTTTCCGTTCGCTCACCGTTCGTTCACCGTTCCATGGCTCGACATTAACTTTTTTTCCTACTTGTCCATTCGGACAAGTGACCAAGACATTTACTTGTCCGAATTTCAACTTCACTTGTCCGAAAATTTTCAATAAAGTTCAATAGTTTCAACTTGAAAATTAAAATTCAGTCCATTTATTTACACGTCATGCACTTTATTGATTCTAGATATATATATTATTGATAAATACAATAAACACATAAAACGAAAATTTAATTTAGGCTTTCTGTCCTGACAATAACACAAATGTCATCAAGTGAACCTGTCAACATCAAACAATATTCACACTTCGTTTCGTATCTTCCATGATTTTTCAGTAATGTATTATGCAATTAGTGAACTTCGATCCCGATCGAATGTGAACTCAATATTAATATAGTGATATAAATCGGGATCGTAGTTTGGATTTTATGTACAGCTTCCGTCTTGAGACTACCGATTTAGCTTTCAAAAGTCGGTGTTTTGTTTTATTTAGAGACCCCTTTACGTTAAAATGCACTTGTCCAATCGGACAAGTGCCCAGCAATATTCACTTGTCCGAATTTATTTTTCATTGGTACCGGACAAGCGGTCAAGCGTTAATGTCGAGCTCTTCGTTCCGTTTACTTTGCGTTTACATTGCGTTCACCGTTCACTTATCGTTCAGTCTTCATTGCCATTCGGAACTCCGAAGTGAAAGGACTTATCTTTTAGATGGTAAGGATTTACATGTTTTTAATTAAATAACTTAGATATCGTGTTTGAAGAATAATTATTTAATTGCAAAAATTATCTATGATATTTATATTTTTATTATCATAACTCAGCTGTTACTTATTTCATGAATTTTCCCTTTAAAATAATTAATACATTAAGTACCTACATGTATGTAGAACGATACTAAAATATTGACTTCAAAAAGGGCAATGTACAAATGTTTCACGCACGGCATCAATTTGATTTAATTTTAAAGAGGACAAATGATTAATGGTTGTGTAATAATTAATCCAAGTCTTTTACAGAACAAGAATACATAAGAAAAATTATTTCTACAGTAACACGTATTTAAACTACATGTAGGTTTGAGAATTATGATCAGTACTGCAAATATTCAGTTAATTAAATATCTTTAGAGATAATTAAATTGATGGTGTGGTTTTAAATTTTAGAAAAGACCAACTGTTTAAAATAGTTTACTATTAGAGAAGGAAAATTCCTTCTTTCACCGTACCTAAACATATATGTTTTAAAATATGTTTTTTGCCATTCAGTATATTTAAGACACCCCCTGGTGCCTTTTTCCTGAAATAAAATTCTTATTGAGTTTTCAAAGTAAATTTTAATTTATATTTAATTTTTATTGTAACACAAGAAAATCAGTCTTGAAACCAACATCAAACAGTCATTAAACAATAGAATTTTAGTACAAACTTCCCAGGTAGCACAAAACATTTTCAAAACATTTTATTGGTGTTGTAAAAAGTTTTTTTCAAAACATTTTAGACGAAACATTTTAAAAATGTTTTTAAAACATTTCCTTTTCTCATTATAACATTTTAAAAACATTTTTAAAATGTTTTCAAAAAGCTTATGATTAAATCCTTTTGGAACATTTTTCTAAAATATTTTTGAAACGTTTTAAAAATGTTTCAAAAGGTATGTTTAGCTTTCAAATATCAAAGATTTTTATATTACGTTTTAAAAACGTTCTTAAAACATATGAAATGAAACATTCCTTTTCCATAAATCTGAAACATTGTATAAATACGTCTCTGAAACATTTGGAAGGAACGTTGTCAAAATGTTTTTGAAACATTCTTAATTCATTTAAGGATTTTTATAGCTTCCAAATATCAAATATCTTATAAACGTTTTAAAAACGTTCTTAAAACATGAAATGAAACATTCTTTTTTCTGTGAATCGGAAACATTGCATTATATACGTTTGTAAAACATTTGAAAGGAACATTTTAAAAATATTTTTAAAACATTTTTGAAATAGCTGGTTTTTAAAAACATTCAATTCCGGATATTTTTCGGCCTAGGCAGTGAAAATGTTTATTTAAAACATTAACTAAAATAATTATTTTCACTACAATTGAAACATTTTAATTATAGTTTTGACATTTTTTGGAAACATTTTCAAAGTGTTTCGGAAACATTTATATAATTGCAGCACAATTTAATTCGTTTAGTAACTTTAAGAGTATGTTGTTAGAATGACTTAAGAACATTCAATTTAATGTGTTTTCTTTTTTTAAAGACTCCATTTTTCATTGCTGCTGTTATTTTCAAAATGTTTTATAACATTCAAATAATGCATTATTGCGATTTTTCTAAAATTTAGTTTATGAAGAAGAAAAGAATATACAGAAAGAATAGTGTTAAAATGAGGAATTGTAGTTATTTTTTAATTGAAATATTTTTTCCAGTATTTTATAATGATTTCTAGTTTTGGCTTATTGATAACACAGACATAATTTATATACACTCTTTTGATTAAACAAATAAAAAAAATCAATAAATGAAAGGATAGGCAAACAAAAAAACTTTAAAATATAAATAAATGTATAAAATCATAAGCATTAAATAAAACTCTTATGTCTTTTTTTTTTTTTTTAAATGTTCTTCATCAAATCTGTGATCCACTCCCAGAATTTTTCTCCGAGGCATTAGATAGGGATTGGCACACTGGTCAGTTTCAGTGTCATGATAACCTCTTATGCAATTCTCCTGCTGGGCAGCGCGTTACAGAGTATAGTGGTTTGCTGCTTATCTAGGCCAAATTTTGAATTCTGGTAAACAAGATATGCGCGCTTACTTCGTGCCGATTTGAATGAGAAGACTGCACCATATAAACCACAATAATAACTTCGGGATTTATTAACTTTGAATGGTAAGAATTATTCCTTTATCATAGACTTTAAAAGATCATTTAAAATTACTGTTATACTACCAGTCTGTGTATGTAGCAATGACAAAGCGTTAAGGTTATTTACATGCATTTGAATCGATTATTTCATTCTTAAAGCAACACAATTATATCCTTGATTCAAGTATTCGTTGTCTTTGTGAAATGTTAATCATCAAACAGTATGCTGATTTGAAAATGAAATTTCTATACAGCATGGTGTTGGTTGCATCAGCCGTATTTTCAAATTCCCACATTCAAAAGACCCGCCTTTGGTGAAGGCAAAGGTGTACGTAAATACTATTACTCTTCAATAATATTGTCATAGTAATTATTTTTCTGCTTTTTTCAATGCAAATGAGGAAAGAACTTAAATTTGATATAATTATATTTAAAGTATTTTTTGTATATTTTCATTGATTATCTTAAGATACATTAGATGTAGAACGCTGATTTCTTTATCTTTACAGATTGTGCTATTCTCTCCGAGGGGCAGTATCTTATCAGCCTTTTCAGTGTATGTGATTCTAACTAAGTCTTATAGATCCGCCACTTTGTTCTACGTATACCATGTTTACAGTGAACATAGGATTTCTGTGATTCTGTTCTTTTAAAATTCAGTGATAGGATTAAACGCCGTTTTTAACCTTTAAAAATCCGGAGACTTGAAATAAAATAAATTAAAACTTGTACCGAGAATGGAATTTAAATGTGATTAACATATTGAATATGGGTTTGTATTAAAGATGCAAAAATTAAATATAATATTTGTTTTTTTTTTCTTTTAAAATAAAAATATTTCATTATTTAATGAGATAAAGTAAAAATTCAGGAAAAATACTTTCGTAACCTCGACTTTAATGTTTTGAAAACGTTTTAAAAACCAAACAAATTAAATGTTGAAATGTTTTGTAAAATGTTTTAAAAACATTTAAAAAACCATACAAAATCACGTGATTAAAACATTGTTGTAAAATGTTTTTGTGACATTTTAAGAAAATGTTCCGGAAACATTTGCTGAAATATTTCACCAAAATGTTTTAAAAACGTTTAAAAAACCATACAAATTCACGTGATTAAAACATTATTGAAAATGTTTTTGTAACATTTTAAGAAAATGTTCTGACAACATTTTGCTGAAATATTTCACTAAAATGTTTTAAAAACGTTTAAAAAACCATACAAAATCACGTGATTAAAACATTTTTTTAAAATGTTTTCGCAACATTTTGAAAATGTTTTAAAAACGTTTTTAAAATGTTTTTGTGTTAGCTGGGTTGTGCCGACAGAAGCATTTTAAACACTGTTAAAGTGGCAGGGAATATGTTTCAAATTCAATTTAAAACTTAATCCTTCCAAGTATATATTCGAATTATTTTTTTCTACAGGAATGCAGAAATCAGATCTAGAAATGATAGGGAAAATATTATAAAATTTCTTTGAATACTAAGTGACTCTTTACCCTCGGCATGTTCAGTGAAACGCAATTTCCACATCTCCACTGTGTCGAATTATTTTGATTGACAGCACAAGCACGCTACTACAAATGTAGCACGGACTTCCTGTGAACTGTGTGAACTTGATGATGGAAAATAAAAGCCAATGATTACTGTCAAATGGATTTGCTAATTTTAAAAATAAAAGATTACCTTTATTGCTTGTAATATTTAGGAAGAATAGAAAGATTTTTTATTTGATAAAATATATATCTGAGTATCGAGGCTGTTATCTCTCTCTCTCTCTCTCTCTCTCTCTCTCTCTCTCTCGTACATTTCTCTGTTCAATAAAAATTATGACAACACATTACTTATTTAGTTTTGAAAATTTTATCTACGCATGTATTAGAAATAATTTTAATGCTTCTTTCAAACATCTTGACCGAGTACAATCACGGACGGGTAATGTCTACAGATACATGAAGAGGTTAGCTTAAAATAATCGTCATAAAAAAATAAAAAGGCACATGAATATAGAATATTTTGCAGAAGAATCTAAAGAAAACGAGAGTTTCTATGCAGTATAACAGTCAATGTCAACAGATAATTGTGAGAAATCCGTTATTTTACTCAGAATCGCTTTGGCACAGAAATGCATGTACGGTTATTTCAACCCCGTACAATGTAATTAATTCATTCTATAAGTAGTAGTTTTATCTTCAGAAGTCCACATTATTTTATTAGTGAAAAGAATAAGCATAATTATTTAGTAAATAAGTAGATTTATTTATTTTTTAACAACACGCGGTAACAAATACACGTTTGACGGCTATTAAAATCATGTTATTAAAATATCGATTTAAACATAGGTATGTGCAGAAAAAAAATGTTTTAATCTATTTATTTATTTATTGATGAATTAATTGATGAATTAATTTGTCACAGAGCAATCACCCAATTTTAGGTAATTAATTGTGAATGAGAGAGTTACTGATAGGTTGCAGGTGCGCGGCGCAGGCGTTGTAGCCCTGTTTCCCAAGAGTGTAATTTTAGTTAGTTAGAGAGAAAGCGAGTGGACAAGCATGGATTTATGATTTGTTTATTTGTCGTTTCTGTTATCGTTGTTTATTGTGCATGATACAGTTCTGAGAGATGAAAGTGATCATTAGATTGATTTGTGTGAGAAAGTGGGGAAAAAGAGATTTGGTATGGCCATGCCCTGGGAACGCGCGTGAGAGAGAAAAAACAAGTCTGAAAGTCAACAAGTGTGGATGTGTTTTTGCATTGTGAACTTTGTGATTTCTTATATATATTTCTGTGTTGTAATTATGTAAATAAACAATGTAAATAAAAACTATAGTCATTAATTACCAGTGCCAGTGACAGGGAGGACCCCCGTCACATATTATGGTGGCCAGCGGTCGGATGAGATTATCTTAACTATTTCGACATGTACTTTGGAAAATTTACTTTTGGTAAAATACTGTGAAGATGCCACGGAAGAAGAGACAGGAGCCAATGGAGGATATTATTCCCGAAGCTGTGCCTGAAGTTAGACAGCCGTCCAACCTGATTAAGCCTACCCCATTCTACGGGAAACTCGAAGAAGACTTTGATTCATGGATTAAGAACTTTGATCGAATATCCAGAGCTAATTTCTGGACCGAACCAAGAAAATGCATAACGATACCTGCATTCCTCCGAGATCAAGCTGCAGATTATTATGAATCTTTAGACGACGATGTGAAAGATGACTATCGCTTAGTTTGTGATGCTCTGCGAGAAAGATTTATTCCGAAAGAACTTCAATCATTGTATTATTCTAACTTGTTCGGATACAAACAGGCAGAGACACAAACTGTAGAGGATTATGCGGCGAACATAACGAAGCTTGCTACTCGTGCCTACATGGACATGACTGGGAGGCAAAAGGAAACCCTCACTAAAGAGCATTTCATCCAAGGATTGCGGCCTGAAATCAAGAGGTATGTGTTACTTTCTAACCCTAAGACGTTTGAGGAAGCTTTCAGGCATGCAAAGAGGGAAGAATGTAACAACTTCCTGGCAGATGCCCCGATGGCCAGAGGAACTGTGGCATCTATGTCTTACGCTCCTACGAGAACGGAAGAACTGGAAAAGTCACTCGCAGACCTGACCGCCAAGGTGTCAGTGATGGCAACTGAAATCGGTAGATTCGCATCGAAACAGCAATTTGTTCCTTCGTCTCGAGGACAAAGCCGTGGAGGAAGCCGAGGAGGAAGAGGCCGAGGATTTGGATTCCGCCCCCGACCGGACCGAAATCTTAGGACAACGGATGGGAGACCAATCTGCAACAAATGTCGTAGAGTAGGACACATAGCAGTGCGTTGTAATGAGCAACAAAGAAGCGCCAATTCGGAAAACTAAAGTCCGCCCTTTTGTGTGGAGGTAAAGGGCTAGAGGATCTAAAATACCCTCCTAGAGACAGCCGGTTGCGCAAAAGAGAAGAGGATAATTCTTCCGGAAGTAGTGACAAAAGTGTTGAAAATGTGAAAAATGTATGTGAAAATATTGTTTCTTGTCAATTAAATACTAAGTTTTGTACCGCCAAAATTGTAGGATATGTGAATAAAAAATGTGCTGCGATGTTGGTCGACACCGGATCTAGTGTCACGATTATAAATGAAGCTTTCGCAAGCCAGAGTGGTATGGTGCCGGCTGGAGGAGTTAGTGTTACATCGGCAACGGGCAACCGTGTCGATATTGTTGGGAAGTGTGACTTTAGGTTAAGAATTGGTGAACAAATCGATGTTGTATATAATGCATTTGTTGCTCGTGATTTCCCGTATGATTGTATTTTAGGTTTGGACATTTTGAAGGACTGTGCATGCTATATTGATGTTGTAAATGATTCTGTATATATAAATGATGAATGTATCTCATTTATTTGGATGGTAGTTTGATTAGCGAGAGTGTGCAAGATGTATGTAATGACAAGAACTTGAATGGGATTGAATAAGTGAGCGTTGAGTCTGGTGAGCAGGAGATATGATTTTCATGTATCAGGTGATTTAGGTGAAACGGAACGCAAGTCTATTACGAAGGTATTAGATAAGTATAGAAAAGTGTTTGCTTTCAGTGATAATGAATTAGGGAAGACAAGTTGAACATTTCTATAATACAGGGGACAGTAAACCTATTCACTTTAGGCCTTATAGGATTCCTCACAGCCAGCGGATGTTACTGGAATCCCAGATAGAAACAATGTGCGCTAATGGAATTGTGCGACCGTCTAAGAGTCCCGTTTTGGTGCCGAAGAAAGATGGCAAGGTTCGCATGTGCATTGATTTTCGTAAAATAAACGAAGTCACCAAAAAGGACGTCTACCCTCTCCCTAGGATCGATGAAATGCTGGATGCACTTAATAAGTCCAAGTACTTCAGTGTCTTAGATTTGTGTCAAAGATACTACCAAGTTCCCATTAAGGAAAGTGACAGAGAAAAGACCGCGTTTTCCTTCTTTGGAGGACATTATGAATATAATTATATGCAATTTGGACTGTGTAACAGTGCGCCAACATTCCAGAGACTTATGGACTCTGTGCTTTCCGGATTACTGTGGAACACGTGTCTTGTGTATATAGATGACGTAATTGTCTTCTCGGAAACTATTTTCGACCATGTCAAAAGACTTGAGGAAGTGCTAAAACGATTCGAAAATTCAGGGTTAAAGTTAAAAGCGAAGAAGTGTTACTTCGGAAAACGGAGGTCACGTTCCTTGGACACAAAGTCTCAACTGACGGAATATCGCCTGACACGGAGAAAGTAAAGTCAATTCACAACTTTCCGGAAGCCAAAAAATGTTAGCGAACTTAGAAGCTTTCTGGGACTCATCTATTACTACCGTAAGTTTGTAAAGGATTTTGCAAGTAAGGCTGCTCCCTTACACAAGCTCTTAAGGAAAGGTGTCGAATTCATTTGGGACAAGAACTGCGAGAGTGCTTTTGAATTCTTCAAATCAGCTTTGACCAGCTTTCCTATTCTTAGGTATCCGGATTTTCTCGCTTCCGTTTATCCTGTACACGGATGCATGTGACACTGGTGTAGGTGCCGTATTGGCCCAAGAAGGTCCAGATGGTGAACGGACAATAGCGTACGCGAGTAGGAGTCTAAAACCAAATGAACAGAACTATGCAGTTATCGAAAAAGAGGCATTAGAGTGTGAAATACTTTAGACACTATCTATTCGGCCGGAAATTTACTGTGATAACTGACCACAACCCATTACGGTGGCTTATGGACATTAAAAATCCAGCAGGACGCCTAGCGCGATGGTCATAAACTCTTCAAAGAGTATGACATAACCATTAAACATCGACCGGGAAAGGTTCATCAAAACGCAGACGCCTGATCTCGAATTCCTGCCGAATCCCCTATAGCAGCCACCTGTGCTAAGGCAGATGCAGATGTAATACTAAAAAAGGTCATATCAGGACATCTGCGACCGTCAGAAAAATGACCCTCTCCTAGCCGCTATTATTAATTACTTAGAGAAGGGAGAGTTGCCTGAATTATCTTCAAAGGCCCGTGAGACGGTAATATTGTCTGGTGATTATGAACTCGGACACAATGGTCTGCTATATCATCTTTGGCAGCCTGGATCTCATAGACGACGCCAAGCTATTAGACGCCAAATAGCTGTTCCAAGGAGTCAGATAGACGAAGTCATGTATGCTTGTCACGACGACCTGACAGCAGGTCATCTCTCCTTCCAAAAAACGTATGACAAAGTCCAAGAGAGATTTCATTGGAAGCGAATGTATTCAGATGTAGAGTTTTGGTGTAGATCATTTCGTAGACTGTGCTACTAAGAAATCACCGAAAAACAGACCAAAGTGCCCATTGAACCCGCTACCGGCAGTTAACGGACCATTCGACAGAGTAGCTGTAGATGTCCTTGGACCATTTCCGCCAACCTACAAGTCCAATAAGTACATTATTGTTTTCAGTGACTACCTAACTCGATGGCCTGAAGTATTTGCCGCAAACAATGCAGATGCAGAAACGACTGTGCGACTTTTTGTAGAGGAAATAGTGTGTCTCATGGAGCACCTAGAGAGCTACTATCAGATAATGGTAAGAACTTTAGATCAAACCTGATAAAGGAAATATGCAAATTAACAAATACCAGGAAAACTTTTACTACTGCCTCCACCCAGACCAATGGCCTAGTGGGGCGCTTCAATGGAACACTCACAACGATGTTGTCAATGTATGTGTCAGAATCAGCGTGACTAGGACACCTTTATACCATACATACTGTTTGCATATAGGACCGCCATCCACGAGACTACAAAAGAGTCACCCTTCTACCTGATGCACTTGCGAGATCCTGTTCTACCCGTTGAAGCCGTGCTCTGTCCGCCAACATTTTCTTACGCTGTAGCAGACGACTATAAGGAAGAGACAAAAGTCCGCCTTCAAGAGGCCTACACGCTTCTCAAAGAAACTTACAAAAATGTCAACAAAACCAGAAGGAACATCATGACTGTGCAGCGAAAGAGACTCACTTTACTAAAGGTGACAAAATATGGTTATTTACTCCAACGACTAAACCTGGACTCTCTCCTAAGCTTACCCACAATTGGCACGGACCGTGCGAGATCATCGAGCGTTTATCTAATGTTACATACAGACTACAGGACCCTGATCACAAATCAGAAACTTTGACAGCGCATGCTAACAGGATGAAGCCGTATCTTGTTCCTAATGACCGCCCTGATCACGACTATATCCCGGACGAGGACGTTGAATACGAAGACGAGACGGCCGATGACAACGGTCCCATTGTCAAAGTATTAGATATGATGCGGTCAAGAAACGACTCCAAGCGGTTAGAGAAACGTTATTTTGTGCAGTTTCAGAACAGACACACCCAGTTGTTAGGTGAAACTGAAATCAAAGACTTTAGGATTGTACAAGATTTTATTCAGTCAAAGAAATAAATTATTGAAGTGTATGTTTGTAGGTTGTGTATATAATGTATATCTAAAATAAACATTTGTTTAAAAAAAAATGTAAAGATAAAACGTAAAAATCTAAGAAAAAAAAGGTAAAACATGAAATGTGTATGCATGATAAACTATGCTATTATTTCTGTGTGTAGTAAGGTCTCTTTATCTATGAATGTGTGATTCTTGTAAGCGTTATCAAATTGTCATTATCAGTCTACTAAATGTAATTTTATTAGTGTGTCGGGACGCCACACTTGAGATGGGAGGTATGTCACAGAGCAATCACCCAATTTTAGGTAATTAATTGTGAATGAGAGAGTTACTGATAGGTTGCAGGTGCGCGGCGCAGGCGTTGTAGCCCTGTTTCCCAAGAGTGTAATTTTAGTTAGTTAGAGAGAAAGCGAGTGGACAAGCATGGATTTATAATTTGTTTATTTGTCGTTTCTGTTATCGTTGTTTATTGTGCATGATAGAGTTCTGAGAGATGAAAGTGAGCATTAGATTGATTGTGTGTGAGAAAGTGGGGAAAAGAGATTTGGTATGGCCATGCCCTGGGAACGCGCGAGAGAGAGAAAAAAACAAGTCTGAAAGTCAACAAGTGTGGGATGTGTTTTTGCATTGTGAACTTTGTGATTTCTTATATATATTTCTGTGTTGTAATTATGTAAATAAACAATGTAAATAAAAACTATAGTCATTAATTACCAGTGCCAGTGACAGGAGGACCCCCGTCACAAATTAATTAATTTATTTATTTATTATCTTTTGTTTCTCTCAGTAGTAGTTTCATCTTCTTAAGTCCACATTATTTTATTAGTTAAAAGAATTAGCATTTAATTATTTACTATATAAGATTAATTTATTTTTTAACTACACGTGATAACAAATACACGTTTGACGGCGATTAAAATCATGTTATAAAAATATCGATTTAAAGATATGTATGTGCAGAATATTTTTTTTGATTTATTTATTTATCTATTGATTTATCATTTGTTTACCTATTGTTTATTTATATTTATTTATGACATTTGAATTATAGAATAAAAGAATAATTTCAATGCAAGGAAAAGACCAAAGGCATTCCGAATAAATCGTTCATCTTGCGTTCACCGTTCGTTCACCGTTCACTTTTCGCTCGCGTTCGCGCTCCGTTCGCGTTCTGCGTTCACTCACCGTTCACCGTTCACACATCGCTCACCAAGTTGCGTTCACCGTTCACGCATCGTTCACTCACCGTTCGCTCTGCGTTCGTTCAGCGTTCGTTCACCGTTCGTTCAGCGAACGTTCACCGTTCAGGTGGGAAAGTAGAACGTTTCAGGGACTTTATAATTGTAAATTTATTTGGTATCTTACTTTCCTGCATTAGACGAAGTATTACGATATAATTCTCGCTACCAAGTCCTGTTAGCATACGTCCGTCTACACCGGTGTCGACTGATTAAACTGAACAGTCTCTCATTCTTGCCCTTTTTATATGGGTCTGCAGGGTAGCGAGTCTCGGGAACTAAAATGGCGGATACATGTCTTTTACGAATCGTGTTCAGCTTTAATGATACAAATAGCATTAAGCGTTGCTACAGTGCTGGTCGTTACGTTACATGTGTTTTGATTGTTAGAACACTTCTCAATCAATCTGGTAATCAGATTTAAATCTATATAGAATACGTACCATTTTCCTTTTTGAAACATTACTATCATACTAGTCAAGAAAGCTGAATTGAGTTACATGAGAAGAAAAAAAAGGTGAAATGAATTTAAAAAATCACCTAAATTATGGAGGTCCTTAAAACTAAAATATGCATCATATTTATTGTCAGTGTTTCTCAATATATGTTCACTACACGTTGTAGATGAGTTCTCCACACTGACTTATGACGAAGTGTCCGTGTTATTCTGTTTCCTGTGTTTTGACTCCGGTCCTTCTGATTTCACTGACACAGAGTGGCTGGACATGCTTAATGGGATGCGACGGAATGTGCACCGTAAAGAGAATCCTGTAACACGTGAGGAAGCACAGCAGACTCTGGACAGACTGAAGTCACGTGATTACCTCTGGGAAGAACAGGACAAGATAACGGAGGATACAAAGGACGAGACAATGTATAGAATAGCATCAAAAAACCGTGCTATACCATTCATTTACAGTAGTTATGACACAGCCAGTGTGTACCTGAGAACATACAGATACAACAGAGAACCTGGAGAGAAGTGTGTCAGTAGTGATTACTGTGATTACTTACTGATACACCGTCTACAGA
>NW_026936692.1:0-7315 GCF_032062105.1 Saccostrea cuccullata
TCAATTAACAAAATTCTGACAATAAACTGCAAAAGTGCAAGACATTCTTTATCCCGGACGAGCCCCCAATTCTGTTATGGGTCAGAATAACCCTAAATGCCAGCAAAGATCAATAACACAATTTAAACTTAACAATAATTTATTTACAGTAATATATTATAAGTTTATGAAACATAAAGTACAAACTTAGCAAGAATCTAAAAATACATACATCAGAGTGTCCGTTGCTGCACACAATGTCCCAGTGAAAATATATCCCAGTTATATCTCAATAGTGCTTATACGACAAAGTATATCTATGCATCGAATTGACAGGGTATTTATACAGTATTATAAATCTAGAATATTCTAGAAGTTGTGAGTCTATGATATAACTGGAAAGTTATGGACATATACAAAGTTCAAGAATGTTCTAGAAAAAATGACCGAACATGTTGACCATTCTGGAATGTTCAAGAAACTTAATGCTACTAATGATATACATGATGAAACAATACACACCTCACAACAATAGGAATAGATAAAGAAACTGTTTTGAAATCTACATTCAAAAAAGCTGTGTTATTTCCCGATCATGATAAGGAGCACACGACCGGTCAGCAGGTGATGCTCACTCTTCCATGGCACCTAATCCCACTTCTAATATTTCGGAGGTCCGTGTTTGCTCTGCTTCCATTTTGTACTGTTTTATGGACTTTGATATTAAATACTGTCTGTTATCTCTATATCCTTCCAGAACGTTAGAGATGGGCCACTTTAAGATAATCATTACTTAACGAAGGAATTGAGAGAAAAATACTTTTCAGGATCATGGTTTGCTAGTATTACAAACATCTACAGAAAATTCAGTTTCAACATCCATCCCTTGGGGATGTTGGTAGGGGCTACATACATGTAAGAGAATCAATCTGTGACATGTAAATATATAAGAACTAGGGATGTCAACGAATATTCGAGTACTCGAGTATCGTTCGATCATACCGACTATCGACTAAAATTTCTTTAGTCGGTTATTCGTTAAAAATGTGTTTAATCAAAGTAATTTTGAATTCAAGGCAATAAACTTATATTTGCCCATTTCATTTATTTACAGATCAATATTTTCATATGTGAAATTAAGGGTATGGTATAACTGTTCAAAGGAAATTATTTGTACGTCAATGTATCTTCAGCAAACATGTCTATTTAGAAAAAATATTAATTGCTAGTAAACAGCTATCACATAATCGTAAATACATGTAAATCAGAGTCTGTTAATATGAGAGTAATTAAACAGTGTGTTCTTTTTCTGATATTAATTTCATTAAATTATTGATAGTTTGCACAAAATTTCATAATTTAAATTTATCCCATGCTCTCGCTCTCTCTTTGTTTTTATAAGAGACACGCTTTAATTGTTTACCTGTCAAAGATCATTGACGGACACGTAATAATTGGCTTCAATTATGGGGTACATGTACTACGGTACCGTTATGTAAAGAAAGAACAAATACGGGCGTTTGATATCCTGCATTTAGATAAAACGTGCAGATAATATATTAATTTTGAAATTAAATACAATGGATATACATAATGATGTACAGTTTTTATTGCACTACGTACTCGTACATGTTTACAATTCCGAAATACGTTATACTAGTATAATGGTGATAGCGTAGGTTAAATATTGTAAACTAGTCTGTTAAAGACAAACAGTGGAACTGGTACGAAAAAATAATTAATATTAAACGAATATTCGACTATCGTTCGACTAGAGCATCCGACTATTCGACTAAGCTGTCCGAGTAAAATTGACATCCCTAATAAGAACATATCTTGAAATAATAAATTATGTCAAATCGGACGATTTTTAGCAGTGTTTTTTTTTTTAATTGGAGGAATCCCCTCCCTTTCTACTTGATGTCAAATGAAAGCCCTTATAAAATTGCAAATCTTTTGTTATATATGTTTTTAAAAATATTTTTAAAAACAAAAAGAAACCGAGGAAAACTTATCTGTTTTTGTCAGATGTTTTTGAGCCATTTTTTGTCCCTGCCGAGCCTAAGCGCCGGTAAGTTTTCCCTAACTTTACAAAAATCTTGACTTAATATCTAAAGGTGTTTTGGAGAAGTGTCCAGGACAATAAAGTCCTCTAAAAATACTTAACATCTCAAGACAGGAAATGACGTCTTCATCGGAAAGAGATATTAAAACTTTCATGAAAATCTGCGGAGCCGTTTCCGAGAACAAAATTTGAAATGAAAAAATAATAGGTAGGAAGAAATCGAACGAAAACAATAAAGTCTTCCGTTGAAGACTAGACTTTTAAACAATTATAGAGAAAAAAGAAAACAAGCAAAACCAAAAAGTCTACTTTAGAAAATGAAAAACGTTTATAATAGTTAAAAGAAATCAAACAAAAATTATAAGGGTTTCTTGCGAAACGAATGATTTTCGATCGCATACAACGTAACCCCCTGTTCACACATAGACGATGCTTCTACTACGATCAAAGCATGTCAAAAAGCGTGGCTGATCGTGACAAATCGCAGGAAAAACGTCGTGGGGTCGTGATAAGCGTAGTATTATCGCAGTAGGGTCTTCATGATCGGAGAGCTCTACGCTCTCACCACGCTTATTTTTAACATGTTCAAAACAAGCGTAGCGGGATCGTGGCTACAAGAATCGGAGTGAAGTCGTAAAAAGAGCGTAGTAGAAGCGCCATAATCGCACAAGCAGCGTAGAAGCATCGTAGAGATATCTTCATGATCGTAGTAAAAGCGCCGTTAGAGCGTAGGAACATACCAAACACGATTACACAACGCTCCCTCTGCGTTCGTACTACGATCTCTCTACGCTTCTGATGATCATACGAAGACCTACTATGACCTTACGCCGATCATATTACGACCTATCAGACAGGAGTTTGTTCTTATAGCGCTGATATTTGACCAATCATCATCTGTAAACTACATATAAAAGGGGACACTTTACTTGATGATCATTTACAATTAAGCATTTTTACATCTTGTTACAGTTATAATTAAAATTGTCCTTAAACCATGTGGTAAAGGCCCAAAACAAACTGCGGTCTAAGATATACATCATCGCTAAAATCGTACTACAAAAATCTGCGGTTGCAAGATATATTTACATCATCGCCAAAATCGTACTAGAAGCGTAATGCAAACGTTATATGATCGGCACCACCGTTGCAACATCGCAGTATGGTCATCTAGGTCTGCGTAGCATCGTAGTATGGTCTTCAATGTCTTAGTGGCAGCGTCGCGTAAACGCAGTAAACATGGCCGCTTGTCGGCAACGGTCTGCATAACATCGTAGTAGAAGCGTGTTAACAGCGCGTTTGACGTAGGGGCATCGTAGTATGGTCGGAAAGAAGACCATCATTTGCCAAATTGCTCTATTTAGACGCCGATCGGCTGCGATCTGCCCCGATCCAAAAAAAATTCAGATCGTGGCTTGATCAGGATGATCGCCGTAGAGTCGCAGCTCTATGTGAACGGGGGGCAACGTTGAACACAATGTGGTGGTGTCTGCATAAGATTTCGGAAGACCTGAAGTCTGCTTAGTGTGTTTCACAATGTGTACTTTGGGAGGGTTCCAACTCGTGCTCCCACTCAATTTTATTAATATACATGTATTACGACGTTAACATGATTCAATAAATTTTGACTAAAGGTTAATTGGTAGACCATCTTTTCAATGAAATTTTCAAAACTAAAAATGAGGCTTTAGTATTTTGTATAAAATTCGGATGATTATGTAAATGTACGAGGGTCATTCAAAAAATACGTAGACAATGTTCCTTATCATCACATTATTTTTACAAATCTTAATATCAGTACATTTTTAAATGTAAAAAGATATATTTCATAGATTTCTGAAGTTTCATTCTATTTGATTAAACGGAACTCATACTAGACAATTTTAAATGCAACATGTTTTGTCGCCACGGAGCACGGTCAAAAACAGTGTAACGTCAAAAACAACGTTAAAGAACATTTCTCAAACTCACAGTGCCTTTTAATTTTATTCATGGTTTGTATCGTATTCCTCATTCATTATAACGTTTCCACAACACTTGACACCTAGTATGCTAACAATCATTTGAGTATGATTTAAATAAGATTGTCAATGTTTTCAAATCCTTTACCATGTAACTCTGCTCTTACAGGTTCCGCAACAGTGAAGCGCACATCACGGTTAATGACGTTACTAACTCGTTTGACAAGATTTTGAACTATAATCTGTTTCTTTGCAGAAGGCCCATCGCGCAATTTAAAGTCTTTACCCCTCAAAAATTGTCTGTTCCATTATAAACAAAATACACGGCTCATTTTATGTATTTTTCCTGGTCTCTAGCATTTTTGGATTTTGTTTTAAAAGTTTCCAAATTCAAAACACAATAATATTGCTACTCGTTGCTCCGTGACGTCCTTCGACGTCATGATTTTTTGCTTTTTTAAATCAAGACTATCTGTCTATAGAAATGGATATCTTTTAAACAAAGCAATGTATTACATTAACTTTTTGTTTTTTTTAGAAATTAAACGATACTAAATATAAGTATGTACATTTTATTTCATTTAAGGACAATTTTAAAGAGGTATGGCTATAGATATGAAAATTGAATAATCAGTCAATAACTCAATTTTGACCCTGCTCCGTGACCCCATTTTTGCTCTCTTAAATCTTTGATAATTTTGACAAAAATCAAGATATATTCCAATTTCTTTACTCAAAATATTTGAATATAAAATATATGTACCAAATTTGGTTTAAATATGACATTAAATAAAAAAGTTATGACAAAAGTCTACAAACTTTTTGAATGACCCTCGTATGTGGTTAAATGAAGCTGTAAAATCATCATATTTAAACTTCATTATATAGATATCAATACAATGATAAGCATTATTGTAAATGTAATACAATATGAAATAATAATAATATTTATTGAACAATAAATACAATAATAATAAAGAAAACTATGTAATATATGTAATAAGTTATTACATATGATGGCATGTCATTATAAGTATCCAGTTATGAGATTTGGAACCACAAAAATTTTGTTATTTTTTCCATAATTGTGTATACGCAACATTGCTGTACATTACGTGTGTGTGTGGTATATGTAATACTTTGCCCAGGTTGTTTGTAATAAATGGATAATCACTATGTGTACATTCATGGAAAGCATTTTTATAGCTTTTATTGTAAATAAAAAGTGTTTGTATAAATATTTATCAATTATATACCGGTATCTACATAGAATGAATACACACATTAAACATTAGATAACAAGAAACCTTATCTTACAGTGACATAAATAATAGACGGTGGCTATATATAGTCACAGACTATTGTTACTGGTATATGCTTCTGAATAAACAATATGTAAACACACGGCGATCCTAGCGGAGATTTTTGCAAAGTCGAAATAATAGGAAGCAGACTTGTTCGGATGATTGAAAAGGAAATGTACATAGTTAACAAATACTTACAAGTTTTTTCGAAAACATTTCGTTGATAGACACAAAACCAATATCTGATATTTGCCATTATCAATATTTCTCGCCTCATGAATATTCATTGAATTTCGCTTAACTACAACTAACTCGTACACCAACTAAACTACTGAAGTTATTCGTACATGATTTTTTTTTCTTTTATCATATGCGAAAAGTAATTTCGTACACATTCATTGTGTTTGTTTAAAATTATAATTATTATCAGAATATTTGATGAAAATTATTTGTAGATAATTGTTTTACTTTCTAACTCCGAAATCAAATAATTATAATTGCTAAACAACACAAGCGCGGCTGTTATTAAATACTATTCTGTGAAATTAATATTCAATAAAACTTAAGTAGTTTATTGTAATTAATTTAACTGAGTCTTTTTATCAAATCTAGGGGCATAACAAACATCTAAAGGAATAGTGAAAGACGCTGTCACTGTTGGCAGCTAACTAATTAGATGTATTATTATATTTAATGATAGTAAAAATATTGTCCATTAATACAAATAAATCTTCACAAGGTTCCAATTTCTGCGCAAGATTTGTTCATGACTGTTATTTCAAAAGTTAAGAGAAACTCAATTAGTGAAATTCCTTAATTTAAGTGTGAGCTATCTACATGTAACTTGTTTTTAGCAAAAAAAAAGTTATCGTGACGCTGTTATCTTCCGTGTGTGATAAGGCGACACAATACATTATATGAAATCATATAATTTGTTTATTTATACATAGATCTATTTGAAGTTTGCTTTGTTTTGTGATGAAAAATGTGCTGAAGAGTAGAGAAAATTTTATATCACAGTGAGAATTCATAACACTTTACTTTTTAATACAAAAAATATAAATTTATAAATTGGAAAACATGTACATGTATAGTGAAAATATGAAATAAACTTTACTTACTTCAATATAATTTTACAAATTCTTACAACATTTTAACTTATTTAATGCCAGTCGTCATTTGACGTAGCATGTTTGCTCTGAAATCACGTACCGGAAGGTGTCCATCCTTACGTCGTGGATTCGACTCCCACTGCGGGACATGGAGATCCGCACTTAATTAAGATTGATATCCCGTGTAAAAATCCATAGTAAAAATATCCCTTGCTACTCGAGATGATCGTTAAACAAATACATTGTAAAATCATTTATGCCACCGTCTTTCAGTACTCACAGTACTTTGATATATCATTAAATGTCAGATTGAATGTTTCATTTGTGTTCAGCTTTATTTTAAACGTTACCATTTGATTTGTATCTGGAGTTCAAATGGAAACACAAGTTTCCTCTGTTGACCGGTTACATCCCTCGTAAACTCTTTCTTATGACCGGAATAATCCACAGATTATTTGAAAATAATGACGTAAACACTTGAATTGAAAACATTAGCCAAGCCTCAACCAAATAATAGAGCTTATATTTTGACAAAGTCATTTTACCTATCACAGAATCTGCATAATTTTACGTGATAAGAAGCTATAAAAAGTATCCTGTTTCCAACTTATTTGCAGCAGTTTGCCTTTCTGTTGCAATTGGTTCACTTATCAGAGACTGTGCTGCTTCAAGATTTAGACTTTGAAGGACATCGATGCCTAAATCATCATCGGATATCCTGTAAGCAGATCGTCTGATTCTCCTTCGCCTTCCCCTATTCAGACTAGCCTCAAAGCCAGGATATTTATCAAATGTCTCGTTATCAGGACAACATATGAGCAAATATTTATCTTCATCTTCTGTTGCAATCGGTTCATGTTCCAGACTGTGCTGTTTCAAGATTAAGTCTTTGAT
>NW_026936693.1:0-7244 GCF_032062105.1 Saccostrea cuccullata
CTGTTTTGTTTATTACTACCTTTACATGTATTGTGCAATTGTTCATATTCCTTTGTAACATGCTTAAGGTCCTTTACCCTAAGCTATAAATAAATCGGAAATTGTTTCCGTGGACATACAGCTGATCATGATTCTGAAAATACACAGTAACACGAACGTCTGTATATGACAAATTCCCTTATTGGGCATCGGCTTTTATTTCTGACAGTCACTGTTTCTTTAAATCTCTTTCTAGCCATAAACAAGATAAACATCAGAAAATTGGAATATATTTTCTGATATCGGTTTCTTTGCCGAGTACGACGGATTTGCCGATCCATAACCGTGGTTCGCAATAACACTTTTATACTGTAATTACATGTAATGAATATAATTGTCCCAATCATTTATTGGAATAGTATAGTAAACTAGTGTTAATTGTAACGGGAACCGTTACAGATGTTCCCCAAACGCTCCCCAACTTCCTTTTGGTGCCATATCCTCTGTAAGCTTCATTAAATAAGACAAACACTGTGCACTTTTGACTTTAACAACGTTTCCCCAGAAGAATACCAATTACATTCAAATTTTAGCATTGCACCCGTGCACATGTGAATGGATGTGCGTTATGACCATATCATTTTGTCTACACTATCTATATATTTTGATATACTATAATATGAAAGCATTCAGTCCAAAAGTATTAAAAATCACTCATTCAAGTGTACTATTAACTTCACTCGTTCTAAATGCACGCACGTGCGTGCACGTGCATGTTGACCATACCTTCTTGTAGGAGTTCATTATACCTATCTGTATTCTAAATCCCATCCTGTTTGTTTGAAAAATAAGGGAGTTATAGCCATTTCAAGTTTCAGCCAATCAGATTGCAGCACACGTACATGCGCGTGATTTCATGATTTTTTTCTATATCGTATTGTAGGACATCCTAATGAAAGACTATGTTTTAAATTTCAAAACATTTTGTCAAAAAACAAAGGAGATATAGCCATTAAAAGTTCCAGCCAATCAGATTGCAGCACACGTGCATGCACGTGATTTCTTGAAATTTTTTGTATATCATATTGCAGGATATTCTAATGAAAGACTATGTTTTAAATTTCAAAGCATTTCGTCAAAAAACAAAGGAGATAAAGCCATTTAAAGTTTCAGCCAATCAGATTAAAGCGCATGCGCATGCACGTGATTTCATGAAACTTTTATATATCATGTTGTAGGATATCCTAATGTATGACTATATTTTGAATTTCAAAGCATTTCGTCAAAAAACAAAAGAGATATTGAGCTTTTTGTTTCAGCCAATCAGAGCGAAGCGCACGTGCATGCGCGTGAGTTCGTGCTAATTTGACAGTGTCATATTATCTACACTATTAATATATCTTTATATAATGAGTTTCAAAACATTTGTTCAAAAAACATAAAAGTTATAGCTATATCAAGTATATCAGTCAATTCACTCATTTCACGCGCACGCACGTGCATGCGTATGCGGGCAAAATGACCTTCGTTCCGCACACCTACACTACACACCTATTAACCCTAAAAAGGTTTTAGCTCAGTTGGGTGAACAGTTTCTGAGAACACTCGCGGACAAAAAAGTACCGGAGAACAAATAAGAAAAAAAAATAATAATAATAATAACTAGTGCTAATTGTAACGGGAACCGTTACAGATGTTCCCCAAACGCTCCCCAACTCCCTTTCGGTGCCATGTTCCCTGTAAGCTTCATTAAATAAGACAAACTCTGTGCATTTTTGACTTTTACATCGCTTTCCCAGAAGGATACCAATTACATGTATATTCAATTTTTAGCATTGCACCCAAGTGCATGTGAATGCATGTGCGTTATGACCATATCATCTTGTCTACACTATTAATATTTTAATATACTATATATTAAAGCATTCAGTCCAAAAGTAATAAAAATTACTCATTCAAGAGTATTTTTAAATATACTCGTTTCAAATGCACGCACGTGTGTGCACGTGCATGATGATCATACCTTCTTGTAGGAGTCCCTTACATCTATCTATGTTCTAAATCCCATCCTGTTTGGTTGCAAAACAAGGGAGTTATAGCCATTTAAAGTTTCAGCTAATCAGATTGCAGCACACGTGCATGCGCGTAATTTAATGATTTTTTTTTCTATCATTTTGTAGGATATCCTAATGCATGACTATATTTTAAATTTCAAAAAATTTCGTCAAAAAACAAAGGAGAAATAGCAATTTAAAGTTTCAGCCAATCAGATTGCAGCACACGTGCATGCGCGTGATTTCATGATTTTTTTTCTATATCATTTCGAAAGATATCCTAATGCATGACTATATTTTAAATTTCAAAGAATTTCGTTAAAAGAAAGGAGAAATAGCCATTTAAAGTTTCAGCCAATCAGATTGCAGCACACGTGCATGCGCGTGATTTCATGATTTTTTTTTTCTATATCATTTTGTAGGATTTCCTACTGCATGACTATATTTTAAATTTCAAAGAATTTCGTCAAAAAACAAAGGAGATATTGCCATTTAAAGTTTCAGCCAATCAGCTTGCAGCACGCGCACATGCGCATGCTTTCATGAAAATTCTTATATATCATGCGGTAGATCTTCATAATGTAGGACTATGTTCAAAATTTCAAAGGGTTATGACAAGAAACAAGAAAGTTATTGAGACTTTAGTTTCAGCCAATCAGAGCGAAGCGCACGTGCACGCGCGTGAGATCTTGCTATTTTGACCATGCTATATTGTTTATACTACTAATGTATCCTTGCATTATGAGTTTCAAAAAATTTCATCACAAAATAGAAAAGTTACGGCAATATCCATTATATTGGTAATTTCACCTATTGCACGTGCGCGCTCTTGCAAGCACGTGCGCGCAAAATGACCTTTGTTTGGCAACTCTACATAACATGCCTACTAACCCTAAAAAGGTTTCACCTAAGTCGGATGTGTAGTTTACAAGATCACTCGTGGACAAAATTTTCCCAGGAAGAAGAAAAATAATAATAATAATAATAATAATAATAATAATAATAAGAAACAGAGTAAAAACAATATGTTCCCCAACTTCGTTTGGGGAACATAATAAGAAACCGAGTAAAAACAATATGTTCCCAAACTCCGTTTGGGGAACATAATAATAAGAAACAGAGTAAAAACAATATGTTCCCAAACTTCGTTTGGGGAACATAATAAGGCAGCAAAATTCAAATTCTCATTTCTCTACTAAGATTTTTACATCGGGCTCGGAGTTGGTTTTCTTCAGAAAGACAGGACTGGGTTCAAGGCGACTAGGGGTACCACACCGGTAATTGACCAATCAAAATGAACTTAGTCAATTGTAGGTCCATACATTAAGCCGATTTTCCTTTCTTTTGGGAGTATTTTTAATTTCCTTCCAGGCCAGTTTGACAACTCTGGTACCTGTGCCTAGGAAATTTTATCTACTCTATAAATAAATAAAGTTTTTTGACAGGAACTATTTCTCCAGGGCATAGGAGGCTACTTCCTGGGGTGCTTTTGTGATGTTTATAAAGACATGGAAAACACGTGGATTTGAGGGGTAGCCCTGTTTGCATATGCAAATAAATCAGAAAATGTCGTGTACGTACCCTGGTTTTTTGGTGTCAGCTAATGTGACAGGTATTGTTTAACACCCCCTTATCAATATTTTTTCATGAATTCAAACACGTGAGGTTTTACTGGAAAGAAACGTGTATTGCTTTTTAATATACCGAAACTCGCTATTTCTGGGGATTGTGTAATTCTAAAAAAAATTCAGATAAATTTCAATGCTGAAATAAAAGAAGAATGCTTGGTATTAAAATATTAATTCATATCAGTAGAATTGAATGCTATTAACGACATCTGGAGAAATAGGCTTTAAAAGGTTTATATCATATCTTTGTTCGTCTGCACTTAAATTTCAAACACGACAGAATTTGTAATTTTTGCCGTAAAAATTCATAATTTCTATATACTTTAGAGACTTACCGTAAAACTTTCAGGAAACTTTCTATGAAGTCTTTTCTGCACCTTAAGGGAAATTTTATGTCGATCCCAGGTGTTGATCGAGTTTCAGAGAAATTTTCTACGTTGTTATTGATTTTTTTTTCTTTAAGGAGAAGGGGGGGGGTTGACTTTTTTATTCTAAGCATTTGTTAAAGTGAGTTTGTAAATACATCTACGAACTTGAGCTGGATTGTGACCTTTGGGTCAAGGGGTCAAAGGTCAAGGTCAAAGGTCAAGGTCATCAAAGCATTTCATAAAGAAATATAAAAGTAACGGCCATATCAAGTATCAAGTAAATCGGTCATTTAACGCATTGCGCGCGCACACGTGCATGCAAGTCCTTGCATTCAAGTTTGATAGTAGCATAATGTAAGAATCCGTCATATCTATTCATATTCTAAATTTCATCCTGTTTTGTTGAGAATCAAAAAAGTTATAGGCATTTAAAGTTTAAGCCAATCAGATCGCAGCACACGTGCATGGGCGTGGTTTCTTGAAAACTTTTATATATCATAGTTTAGGACGTATTAAGGTATGATTATGTTTTAAAATTCAAAGTATTTTGTCAAAAAACAAGTAAGATATTGAGATTTTTGTTTCAGCTAATCAGAGCAAAGTGCACGTGCATGCGCGTGCATGCATGTGCATGATGACCGTAACTTCTTATAGGAGTCTATTGTGTCTGTCTATGTTCTAAATCTTATCGTGGTTGGTTGAAAAACAAGGGAGTTACAGCCATTTGAAGTTTAAGCCAATCAGATTGCAGCGCACGTGCATGCGCATGCTTTCATGACAAATGTTATACATCATGTTGTAGGACATCTTAAAGTATGCTTATATTTTAAATTTCATACCATTTCGTCAAAAAACGGAAAAGATATTGAGATTTTTGTTTCAGCCAATCAGAGCGAAGCGCATGTAAATGCGCGTGAGTTCTTGCTAATTTGACAGTGTCACATTATCTACACTATTAATATATCCTTATATAATGAGTTTCAAAGCATTTCATCGGAAAATGTTAAAGTTATGGCTATATTAAATATATTAGTCATTTCAGTCATTTCACGCGCCCGCACGTGCAGGCGTATGCGCGCAAAATGACCTTCGTTCCGCACACCTACACAACACACCTATTAACCCTAAAAAGGTTTTAGCTCAGTTGGGTGAACAGTTTCTGAGAACACTCGCGGACAAAAAAGTACCGGAGAAGAAATAAGAAGAAAAAAGAATAATAATAATAATAATAAGAAACAGAGTAAAAACAATATGTTCCCAAACTTCGTTTGGGGAACATAATAAGAAACCGAGTAAAAACAATATGTTCCCAAACTCCGTTTGGGGAACATAACTAGTGCTAATTGTAACGGGGACCGTTACAGATGTTCCCCAAACGCTCCCCAACACCCTTTTATAATCATATTCCCTGTAGGCGTAATTAAATAAGACAAAGTCTATGCATTTGAGACTTTAACAACGTTTACCAAGAAGTGTACCATGTTCATTCAAATTTCATTATTGCACACTTGCGCATGTGAATGCATGTGCGTAATGACCATATCATATTTTCTACACAATCTATATATTTTAATATGCTAAATATAATCCAAAGGTATAAAAAAAAAACGGTCATTTAAGTGTATTTTGATTTTACCCATATCACGTGCACGCACGTACATGCATGAGCATGGTGACCATACATTCTTGTAGAAGTCCATTACATCTATCTATGTTCTAAATCCCACCCCGTTTGGTTGAAAACCAAGGGAGTTATACCTGTTTAAAGTTTCAGCCAATCAGATTGCAGCGCATGTACACGCACATGTACGCATGTGCATAGTGACCATACCTTCTTGTAGAAGTCCAGTATATATATCTATGTTCCAAATCCCATCCTGTTTGGTTGAAAACCAAGGGAGTTATGGTTTTTTAAAGTTTCAGCCAATCAGATTGCAGCGCACGTACACGCACGTGTATGCCTGTGCATGGTGACCATACCTTCTTGTAGAAGTCGATTATATATATCTATGTTCCAAATCTTATCCTGTTTGGTTGAAAACCAAGGGAGTTATAGCAATTTAAAGTTTCAGCCAATCAGATTGCAGCGCACGTGCACGCACGTGTTTTCATGATAATTGCTATATACCATGTTGTGGGATATCCTTATGCATGGCTATGTTCAAAATTTCAAAGGATTTCGTCAAAAAACAAGAAAGATATAGAGACTTTAGTTTCAGCCAATCAGAGCAAAGCGTACGTGCATGCGCGTGAGATCTTGCTATTTTGACCATGTCATCTTGTCTATAGTACTAATATATCTTTACACTATGAGTTTCAAAGCATTTCATCAAAAAATAGAAAAGTTAAGGCAATATACATTATATTGGTCATTTCACATGATGCACGTGCGCGCTCTTGCAAGCACGTGCGCACAAAATGACCTTGATTCCGCAAATCTACATAACATGTCTACTGACCCTAAAAAGGTTTTACCTACATCGGATCAACAGTTTACAAGATCACTCCCGGACAAAAAAGTACCCAGGAAGAAGAAGAAGAAAAATAATAATAACTAGAATCTTGTTGCCATGGCAACAAATAAGTCTTCCGTTCTTCTAAATCTGTAAGAATTTCCTTTTTTCTCTGGAAAAAACATAGATATCATATGTACCTTGAAAGAAAAAAAACTGCAAAAAGGTCTTTCAGTACTTAAGGTACTTTGATTTTTATAACCAATCTTGTTCTTATGCATTTTGGCACTCATAAGAGCTACATGTTTATCATAGACAGACCAACGGACGAACGAACACCGTACTCTCATAAACTTCACTGTGTTTATACGTTCTGGCACAATTGTGATGGTGTTATAAAAATGTCATGAACTAAGTTAGTACCATATTAAACGTAAAGTCGTTGATTTTTACAGTAATACTAGCGAGATTTGTCAGCAGAAAGATGATTCAACTACAGGAATTATTCAGCAATCGATGAATTGATTATATGTTGTTTAATGTCCCTCTCGAGAATTTTTCACATCAGGGGCGGATCCAGCAATTTTTGAAAGGGGGGGTTCCAGGGTTGTGTCCCTCAACACCCCCCCCCCCTTACACACTCTCAGGCAAAGATTCACACACACATGTGTGGAAAAATATAAGATTTTGGAAAATAATATCTTTGTTCTAAGTCCTTTTTTCTTAGAAAAGGTACCCCCAGTACGTATAAAGAAAATTAAC
>NW_026936694.1:0-72386 GCF_032062105.1 Saccostrea cuccullata
AATGAACACAGATAAAGCAACTTATTTTAACTTTACCTTCAGAGGAAGTTTGAAACAGAATCATTCTGAGAATGGGGGCGATAAACTGAGTTAGACCCTCCCATAATCAGAAACTGTTTAAGTCTCCGAAAATCCGACTCTGGTGGAATTCCTGAACGTTGCTCCATGTTCCATTACAATAAGATCAAAAATATAGAAGAAAACTGTTGTGGTTTTATGTGTTCGTTGAGAGAATGCATGTTGCTAAAAATAATATTGGAAATTTTAAATGATGTCATACCTTTAAAAATAGAATTGGCGGAGCACTGAACACTCAAGCCAACGGGTTGGAGACAGGAACGTAGTATTACAATGTACGGGGCCCAGTTTTCTCCAGACATATTTTTTTACGATAGGAAATGTTCACTGAAAGACTGGTTGATCCACTTCCCCTTTTTGTCGTATTATAGTCAAATAAGGGTAATGTAGTCTGTATGAGAAGTTGAATGAAAAAAAAGGTACTCAAAGTTAAAACATACCCCCACCCCAACCATGCTGCCCCATCCCAACTACCACCAACACCAGCAAATTGGGTTTTGGAGATACTAGTAAGCCAATTTTCTTGTCTTTTTTTCTTCTTTTTTTCCTCTGGCTTGTCAATTAAAAAAAAAAATCTCAGGCTCCCCCCTCCCCTTTCAAAAGCGATGCTACTATACTTGCCTGGGAGATGGGATTTATTTATCTAGTATCGCAACAAAAAATGACTGTGTTCCCCTGGAAACAAGGACCACTCTAAAGTTAATATGTAGATAGTGGATTCCTGATCCCCCATATTGTCCTTCTTGTTTCAAACAGTTTTTATTACATCTGTGATTTGCTCGTAGGCATCTCCATTCATTATACTTATACTGAGTATTAATGTAGGTCTTATCCATCTAAACTAGTAGTTAAAAGAATATTGCAGATTATTATTAGATTTGTCAGTTTGCACAATTAGCATAAAGGTAAAAAAAGAGACTATGAATGGTACTCACCAGTAAAAGGGTTTTTATCATCATTTTCTAAAATAAGTGAATTGGGGAGGGGGAGGGGATTAGGAAGGTTAACATATCTCAGAGAGTAAAATATTATACAAATATGGACTCAATGCACGGTCAATATGCATTTATTATGACCCAGGCTGACAGATATTGACCTCAGATACATTGAGTATTGACCGAGGGCGCATATTGCATATTGACCGTGCATTGAGTCCATATTTATTTTATTACATAAATAATATTTTCCCAAATTTATTTATACAATGTATATCTTCCTAATGTTTACAGAGATAGTACTAACCATTAATAAGTTGAATGTAAATGTCTCAGAATTTATTGAATTTTACTCAGAGGAACTTGCTTCGGTAATAGATTTTAACCCATAGCATGATAATAACGCAAGATATCTATCTCCGAATAACAATGAGTACCCCCCCCCCTCCCCCGATTGAGAATCGCACTCGTTTACACTTGCAGAGGAAAATATATGCACTGACAAAATATAAAATATTTATGTCGTCTACGATAAGATACAATCATACATGACACGATCGTATTTATTTTCTTTAGTCTCCGTAATCGCGAAAACAGTGTCAAAACACTGCTCGCCGAGTGGAAAAGTCGAATTCAACCATAAAATGTTATGTGCTTAGTATTCCCGAAAAATGTTCACAGATATCCTTGTAATTGTTTTGTATTCCCAGTCTCAGAGTTCTTCACTATATCTTTTAAATTTTCCTCACCTACAACTTGCAATCTTGCGAACTTCCATGTCAATCGCAACTTCTCGGGCCTTTCCGACTAGCGGAAAAACGACCTCGACGCCATGACAACCCTCCCTTTTCACAATCGTTGAAATCAATGCATGGATACCTTTTATTTGTGGAATATGGACTTGAACTTTATACAATGTAATGATATTACTTAAAATATACTCTAACTCTGTCTATCCTATATTTGAATAAACAGGAAATGTATAAAATTTTTACATCCGGTGATGTCATTACATTCGAGGTTGTTTTTCCGACCTCTGACGGAAAGACCCAAGATGATGCGATTGCTTCCATGTGTGTCTAAAGCGAAAGTGAAAACGAGGCAGCTTGTGCGAGTCATTATTCGCTTTCAGCGGTCGTTATTAAAAGAGAATTACTTCGTATTGACCAATCAGATTACCGGATTTCACAAAGTTATACAATATATGATATAACAGTATAAAAGAATGATTTGTGGTCGCACAATCGATTGCGATTTTCTTAAAATATTTCTGCATATCACCAAAAAAGAGTTTAAACAAAATATTAAATGTGGAAGCTACTTTTCATGCATTGATTTTTAAAAATCCACTAAGTTTATATTTTGGGACATTCAGTTCAATTACGGACAAAACTCAGAAACGGTTCAAGGATATTTCGCCTATTAAATGTAACACCCTCTTCCAGTCATTACTATATGTCTTAGAAATTATTTTAAAGATCTCAGATGACGAATGTTTGTCTAAATTCCAGAAATATTGGATCGATACGCAAACGTAAAAAAAAAAAAATTAAAATTAAAGATTAAAAGCTGAAAATTAAAATAAGATTGAAATTTTAAACATTTTTGAAAACATGAAAACATAGGGCCTAATTTGTTTGGATCAGTAATATTAATCAAGAAAGATAAATGTATATGACATCCTATATTTTAACCTTCCAGTCAGGTGCTGGCAAGCTCCGCCATTTCTTATTTTCTGGATTCTTATTTGGACATACATAAATTGGTATTGCCTATTATAATGTATTGTTATACATGTGAAATCATTTGATTTAACTTAAGTTATTGTATAATTTACAATGAATAACATTGCTAGTGCTATGAAATAAACTAGACAGGTAAGATTATTTAGATACTGTATAGGTGAAAAGGTACATGTACATGGGTGTATCCTTTAACACACTCAGGTTGAAATTAAACTTTTAAATAAAAATCGGTATCACTATAAGCAATTTAAGTTTTAAGGTCACAATTTTAATAAATCAAGACATATTGATTTGTGAGAATATGGAATATATTAAATAATGAGTAGATGTAATATTTACTTTCGTTTTCGACCAAAGATATTTAGGCTTTGAGATGTTCTATATACATTTAATCAATGTCATATCATTCAAATTTTAGATTTCGACATGGATCCCAGCAGCAGTGCCCAGGATGTGATCAGATGTGACCTATGTGAGACAGCTATAGTACAGATGTACTGTGATTTCTGTCATGTCAACCTTTGTAAACCCTGTATTGGAGAACATATTTCTGATGAATATGACAAACATAAAATTGTCCCATTTCAACAAAGGAAATCCACCTTAATTTATCCACAGTGCAAAACACATGAAACAGAAAGATGTAAATTTCAGTGTGAAGAATGCAACACATCTGTGTGTTCTTTATGCATTATAACTGATACACATAAGGTGCATACCATTACAACTCTTTTGGAAATCTTTAATTCAAAGAGAGAAATCATAGGGAAAGATACTGAAGAATTAGAACAAATAATCTCTCCGACCTATGAAGAAATTGCCACTGATATAGAAATTCAGATTGCTAATCTGGATGGAGAATCAAATGAAGTGCTCATGACTATGGAATACAGCTCTAAAATCGAAGAATTAAGCAAACTTCCCCCTAAAGTTAAGATATCACTGCCTGTGTTCAGTCCAAAGTCAAAAGATACCGAACATTTTTATGCATTGTTTGGATCTTTAACACAATTATCCACCAGAAAAGAAGAAAATGGCTATACACTAAAAAAGCCAGAGACACTAACAAGAGAACTGCTGGAAGAACCAGACTGAGAGCTGATCACTTCTATAGATACTGGGTATGAAAACATCCTCAATGTTGCCTGTCTTGGTGAAGAAGAAATCTGGACAAGTGCACTAGTCAGTGATATGAAGTGCGTCAACATTCAAGGCTCAGTCATAAAGATAATCAAAACAAAATCAGGGGAATGTCCAAATGACATAGCAGTGACAGGTGATGGAGATCTAGTATACTCTGACTGGAAAACAAGGACTGTGAATAAAGTAAAGAATGGACAAACAGAGGTGGTGATCAGACTACAGGGTTGGAAACCTGTAAATCTTTGTGTCACCTCCTCTGGTGATCTCCTGGTTACCATGCAAAGTGAAAATAAAATACAATCCAAAGTTGTCCGTTATTCAGGCTCCAAAATGAAACAAACAATCTAGTTTGATGAAGAGAGTAAACCTCTGTATTCAGGATGTTACAAAGTCAGGTACATCAGTGAGAACAGAAACCTGGATATCTCTGTGGCTGACTGTGAAGCTGGTGCTGTAGTGGTGGTCAATCAGGCAGGAAAACTCCGATTTAGATACACTGGTCATCCTTCTACTACAAGGTACAAACCATTTAGACCCCGTGGTCTCACAACAGATTGCCAGAGTCAGATCCTGACAGCCGACTATAACAACCACTGTATCCACATCCTAGACAAAGACGGACAGTTCCTCCGTTATCTAGATAACTGTGATCTGAAGGATCCATGGGGAATATGTGTGGACAAAAATAACTGTTTGTATGTTGTTGAGAGGAGAGGAGAGCTTAAGAAAATTAAATATCTTGGATAGATTTATTCTATTTTGGTATATATATTGTGTTCAAAGATATACCTTTATGTTCATTACAAAAAAAGTCATTAAAATGCATTTCATACTTTTGAAACATGTACCACATATTTTAATATACATGTACATACCTAAGCATACTTGGGAAAAAATAATTATAACCATGGTGAAACAAGACTATTCGAGCTAGTGGAAAAAAGATAAATACCTCCGAAGAAACATGTACAAAACGGACGACTTCTTGGTGACTACATCAAAGATGAACTGTTAAGATTAAATATTTACTGTAAGATGACACCTCCTGGTCTGTCCAATAAATTTTCCATTGTTGTCAAAGCTGTTCTCTGGTTCTGCTTAAGAAAAGGCTGGATATTCTCCATATACTACAAAATCAGAGACTGGAGTTCATGGGGCAGAATGAAAATAAATTGTGCCAAAAGCAAAGCAAAAAAAAAAACAACATAAAATGTATCATTATATAAAAAAGCGCGATTTTAGATAATTGTAACATTAAATACTAGAACTTGAAGGTTAAGCGCCTCACCCACTGATAAGCTATACATGTGTTTCCTTTCCTTCATGGATTGATTTTTTTTATTGTTTAACGTCCTTTTGGAGATTTTTTCACACATTTGGAGACACCATCACTTGCTGGTTGAGATCGAGCTGCAAATTGTAACCTATACTCAGCACTCAGGGCCATTGAGCAGGGAGGGATCTTTTTCGTGTCAGCACATAATGCGACACGGGACCTTGGTTTATACTGTCTCATCTGAAGGACCGGTCTCCATGTCCCCCAGTGAGATTCGAACCCGCGACATGAGAATTGACTTCTTACTACACGACCCTTGAGCAGATGCTCTAACCGCTGCATCACGTGGGCGACCCTTGATGGATGACAGCTGTAAACACTATTTTTCTTCAAGTTCAATAAATGTCGACTTCTTTAGTCACACCGTTGTCCACTGTGGTAATTCCAAGGAGCTAATAGAACTAGGAAGCCTCACTCTGGTCATCAAAACTCGAGGTCCTCGCTTATAATTATACATGTATATAAATTGAAATATAGTTAATACAAATTTAGATCTAAATCTATCGTGGACCTCTCGCCTTAGAGACAATCAGTACCCAGGAAGTGTTCAGATATAATGTATATTCCATAGCTTTTGAAATATCTGCAAAAGGATCTACTTATCCAATTACACTTTAACTTAAAATTTGATACAATTGTATTTAATTGATATATTTTATTATAATGTCATATCCATAATTTACCTTTAAGATTTTGTTTCAGCAGTTTTCACGAACTGTCATTGCATGATAATTTTCTTTTGAATATAGAAATATGAACCATAATGATCGATGCAAATGACTTTTTTAATAGAAAAAAATCAATTATTTTGCACTGTCTTTATCTTTTCTTTAAGAGTTATCTGATATTGTATTCAGGAATTTAGAGATATTTAATTTCACACAAGGAAGTACGTCATTCAATATCTCATATTTTAAAATACATACTCTGATTAAAGTAAGCCTTTGAGTCAGATTTTTGCTGATAATCATAACATGGTATTTAATAGAAAGCAATATTAAAGTTTAATTTACAGATTTTCACACAGACTAAGCTGCATGTTTTTCATAGAACAGGTTACCTTGAACATGGTTGACCTTTTCTTTAAAAAAATACAATAAAGTGCTAAATCAAATGCCATCTTTGAGATTGAGCTTAGCATAAAGTTCGAATGACTTATGTATTTTCAATACACACGTAATTCACCATGAATTATTATTTGATTTTAATTTTAGTATTTGAAGTCATTTTGCTATTAAGGACCTTCAAAAATTAATCATCGCATTAAGTTTAAAACAATGTGAGTGTGCAAAGATTCTTTTATCATTCAAATAAGCCGTTACATAAGATAAATGGTTCTTCAAAATCATCCATTTATGTGAATTTTGTAAGTACATGATTTAAAGTGCTCTTACCGAACAAACTCTGTCAGCCAGATGTTTCATGATGTTTCAAAAAGCATTCTTTAATTTCCCTTTGCATTTTCAATATTTAATTCAAATTCTCAAATTAATTTATTTTAGATCATACATCAAAATCAATGATTTTAATTTCCACATGCTGTATTAACACCAATATATTGTTTCATTGCACTATATATCCTCATTATATACAATTATTGAACTTTCAATCGACATAACAATATCATATATTCTTTTGTATCCATCTATATGCTTTCATTATATAATAACATAGCAAATTTGTTTAGTCATACACCCTCTTGGATCCATCTCTCAAGTTATAATTCAAACACACCACTGATGTCATACACCCTCTTGGATCCACCTCTAAAGCTGTAATTCAAACACCCCACTGGCTCTCCTCTGACTCTTTATAATTTCTAATTAGATCCTCCTCTAGTTTGTCAAAGTGTTCTGAGATCCGGGGATGATTTAGAGTCTTGTCCAGACTGTATCGTCCATATCTCCACACACTGACATCAAAATCGTTTACCGAGTCCCTCAAAGACTCACTGACCTCAGGGTCGAACATAGAATCCCTCACACTGACCTCAGTGTCATGCATTGAGTCCCTTAAAGAATTCTTCGCCATGATGCCAACTTCCTCATTAGAATCAAACATGGGTCATGGAAGCAGGTTCACAACATCTGGAGAAAGAGTTTGATCTGCCTCTGTTCCATTTACTAAACTCTCAAGGTATCTGTCAAACTTTTGAGACTTCAGTTTTTCTTCTTCAATAGACAGAAGTTCAAATGTTTGCTTGGACTCATGAACAGTCTGAGGTAAAGGATACACAGTGTTAGACTTTTCCTTCTGTGCTACACTGGAGGGTCCAATTCAAGTTGGTATTTTTAATGCATGTTTACATGTTAATGACAAATATGCATCCTAACTGATTTCTGCGGTGGACAAATTCAACGTCTCATGATCCAGGATTTCCTTCAGAATATTACTGTTCAGGTACACAGATAACTAAGTTATTGTAACGGGAGATGAGTAAATGCAGAGAACCAGACCGGAATCGAACCCGGGCCCCCTGAAACTCCGCCACTGGCGATCGAATCCGGCTGACCGCAACATTCTTCCTTCCTTAAAGGTCTTTGGCCCCCATTCCTGGCAGGCCTCACACCCGTCAGTTCCAGCATGGTACCAAATGTAACGGGGAAGGAGAAAATGCAGCGGACCAGACCGGGATTTGATCCCCCCCCGACACTCCGCCACATTATCATGGCTTCTCTCTTAGCTTTCTGTTATGTCCGTCTTAATATCTCTGCTCAATTTTGCCTCAGCTTGCTTGTCCAGGGTCCTTCAAGAAAATAAGAATTCAATCACTTAAAAGAAGGCACTATATATTATTTATGGCAAGCCAAATTCACAAAAATGAGCTAAACCTAGTTTCACAATCGATAAACTAGGTTTATCGACTGTAAACTATAGTTTACAAACTGTAAACTATAGTTAACGATTCGTTAAGTATGGTTTTCATCTGTAAAACTATATTTAACGGTTGTGAACTATAGTTTACGAATGCTAATCTAAGTTTATATGTCTGTAATAAAACGTTAAAAATAGATTTTGTTGAAAAACATAGATGCATGTCTGTAAACTATAATTTACAATCGTTAACTATATTTAAGAGTAATAAACCATAGTTTACAAATCGTGAAACTGTATTTATCAGATTATCTATGTTTTGCGATCGTAAATGATTGTTTTTGGTGTTAAGTATAGTTTACAGTTGTGAAACATAGATTATCGCGTTAACTATGGTTTACAGATGTAAAATGTAGATTAACGTTGCTAACTATAGGTAACAGTCCGTAAACTATAGTTTACAACCGATAAACCTAGTTTATCGACTGTGAAGCTATGATTAGCTCATTTTTCTGAATTTGGCGCGCTAAACCTTTTTTCACAATTCATAAACTAGGTTTATCGACTGTAAACTATAGTTTACAAACCGTGAACTATAATTTACAATTCGTTAATTATAGTTTCCATCTGTAAAACTATATTTAACGGTTGTTAACTATAGTTTATGAATGCTAATCTAAGTTTATCTGTCCGTAATAAAACGTTAAAGATAGATTTTGTTGATAAACATAGATTCGCATCTGTAAACTATAATTTGCGATCGTTAACTATAGTTAAGAATTGTAAACCATAGTTTACAAATCATGAAACTGTATTTATCAGATTTTCTATGTTTTGCGATCGTAAATGATTGTTTTTGGTGTTAAGTATAGTTTACGGTTGTGAAACATAGATTATCGCGTTAACTATGATTTACAGATGTAAAATATAGATTAACGCTGTTAACTATAGTTTACAGTCCGTAAACTATAGTTTACAACCGATAAACCTAGTTTATCGACTGTGAAACTATGATTAACTCATTTTTGTGAATTTGGCGTGCCATAATTATTGTTGGGAATATAATAGACAAAATATTGAGATGGGAAATTAAGAAACACTGCATGAGGTCTAGAAGGTGTTTCACCCTCATCATGTGATGAGCTAATGATCAAAGCAATGAAGAATTCGATCATAAAGAAGGAAAAATAATTAATTGCCATCAAAAAAATAAAGTCCTTTTCTCTGCGACCGTTTGTGTCATGAAAAAAATTAATCAGTCAATTTTTTCAGATTGACATACTTTAAATTATTCTTAAGCTTTGTCTAAAATATTTTTAATCAAATGGAATCTAAAAGCGTGTAGGTTTCTTTTTAATTATGATTTTTTTATCCCATGTATTTCTAAAAATATTGGTTTCTATTATATGTCCAAATTTGCAATCCATTATTAAAATATTTAATTCTTTGTTTCGTTTCTTTCTGTGGTTCTCATTTAAATGAATCAAGAGAGATAACTCTAAATGACACCAGACCAGGAAGTGTTTACCTATGTTTACCTGACGACCATCTATAAATAACAATGTCCGCCATTACTAGAGTTTAATTTTGAAGAGAGATTCCCTGAATATTTTGTAATAAGGTACTCTTTTCTTTGTCTTCAATGTAAATAACCATGCATTTTATTATTTGATTACATCTGCATATGACAGAAGAACAGAGCTCTCTTGAGTTCTCCTTAAGCAAGGTTTTAGAACGAGTGTTTTCAAAATAATTCAATTGATGTCTTTTTAAAAATTAACATGTAATTCCCCCCCCCCCCCCCAAAAAAAAAACAAAAAAAAACTTGAATTTTCTATTAAAAGAAACCAATAAGAAATACAGTGTATTATACTTAAAGTTTCATGTACTTTAATATATATGAGAACACACATACAGTAAAAATAGTATAATACAAAATATGATACTTTATAGCTTTAGATCAAAAGCCATCATGGACCCCCACCACAGTGCCCAAGATATCATCAGATGTGACCTTTGTGAGACAGCTATAGTACAGATGTACTGTGATTTCTGTCATGTCAACCTTTGTAAACCCTGTATTGGAGAACACATTGCTGATGACTACAACAAACATCAAGTTGTCCCATTCCAGCAAAGAAAATCCACCTTGATTTATCCAAAGTGTGCAACACACCCAACGAAAGCCTGTGAATTACAATGCAAAGAATGTGACATTCCTATTTGTGCTATATGCTCAGTATCTAAAAGCCATAAGAGACACACATTGTCAACAGTATTGGAATTTTACAATTCAAAGAGACAAAACATTGAAAAAGATTTAGAGGAAATAGAAAACATAATTTCCCCAACATATGAAGAAATTGCCACTGATACAGAAACCCTGATAGAAGGCTTAGACAGAAAATATGAGAAACTTGCTATAGCCGTGAAACACCATGGAGAAGAATGGCACAAAGAAATTGACAACATTGTCAACAAACTAACAACGGAAATTACACAGATGAAAACCAAACACCAGGACATTCTGAAGAAACATCTTGATGAAATCAAACAGATACAATCAGATATTGAACAAACATTGTACAGCCTGAAAAAAGTTGAAGAATCAAATGAAATGGTTATAGCTATCGAATACAGCTCTAAAAATAAAGAGTTCAGCAATCTTCCTCCTAAAGTTCAGGTATCAATGCCCGCATTTAGTCCATGGACAACAGACAGAGAACAGCTTTACAAGTTGTTTGGATCTTTGATGCCATTATTCGTCACAACAGAAGAAAATGGCTACAAACAGAAGACGCAGGGGAAATCAACTAGAAAACTGCTGGAAGAACCAGAACTTATCACAACTATACATACTGGGCTTAAAACACTCCGCAGTGTGATCTGTCTCGGTGAAGAAGCAATCTGGACAAGTGAAGAAGTCAGTGATATGAAATGCTTTAACATTCAAGGCTCACTTACCAAGACAATCAGGACAAAATCAAGGGAATGGCCAAATGATTTGGCAGTGACAGGTGATGGGGATCTAGTGTCCTCTGATGGGACAGTGAATGAAGTGAAGAATGGACAGACAGAGGAGATGATCAGATTACAGGGCTGGACACCTCTCAGTCTCTGTGTCACCTCCTCTGGTGATCTCCTGGTTACCATGCACAGTGATGATAAAACTCAGTCTAAAGTTGTTCGTTACTCAGGCTCCAAAGAGAAACAAACAATACAGTTTGATGAAGGTACACCTCTGTATTCAGGAAATTATTTCATTAAGTACATTAGTGAGAACAGAAACCTCGATATTTGTGTGGCTGACTTCAAAGCTGGTGCTGTAGTGGTGGTCAACCAGACTGGTAAACTCCGATTTAGATACACTGGTCATCCTTCTGCTACAAAGAACGAAAAGTTTGTACCCTATGGCATCACAACAGACAGTCAGAGTCAGATCCTTACAGCAGTCTGTCTTAATAATTGTATCCACATCCTAGACAAGGACGGCCAGTTCCTCCGTTATATAGATAAATGTGATCTGAAGAATCCATTTGGTTTATGTGTGGACAAAAAAGATAACTTGTTTGTGGCTGAACAAAGAGGAAATGTTAAAAAGATTAAATACGTTCTGTAATGTGACACCACATGAAAATATTTATAGCCATGAATTTTTTTAAAAATGTTTGTTGGTCTGTCGACAAATTATCCTTGACCATAAAAATTATATAAGATGAAATCTTTTTTATTAAAACAATGGAAAGGATGATGTGACATGACTGCTATCTGGGGCCCCTATTTCTAACGACGAATTATATTTAATCTACAACGATTTTGATAGTTTTCAAACATGAGTGAATAAATACGACGCCTTTTGAATAGTTTCTAGTTCTGACACATTTTTATTATAAGGACTACTGCATTATCTATGATTTTCAGACCCTTTGACAGCAACATTCGGCCTGGTTTGTGACAGTTTGTTCTTTTTTGAAAAGAGAATAGGCGGGTGTTAGTACAATAGAGTGGTATGCATGCCCGAGGATTCTTCCTTATACAGCTATTGTTATTATTTCGTTTATAGAGAACAATTGTCCAATCAGATAACAGAACTTAAAACACACTGGTTTACTATATGTTTACATTTTATCATAGACACGTGGTTTAGGTCAATTTACAGATAATCTCTACCTTATTTCGAACTTTAATGGTCAGCCCAGACTGTTTATTCACAATAATATGCGTTGAATCACAACGTTTACCGTCTTGGGTCAAGAAATGAATTTATTCTTACATCAGAAAAAAAAAATTTTGTCGATCTGTTTATAATGGAAAAGGCCAGGTAGATTTTACCGATTTAAAAAAAAAAAAATCATGGGAGCACAGTTAGGTACAATTTTCTCCTTTCACATATAGGTAGATATCAATAAGATACAGTGACCAGCTAAAGAGAAAAATTAACCTACTTACGCTCGTATATTTAAAGAGCTTCAAAGAGTGGGGCGGGGTTAAAATTCAATGGGAATTGAATGTAACCATGGTACCCCTTCCCAAATGAAAGATATACATCTTCCAAATTACGCTTCGATTTCTGTTAAAAGTAGTATTTCATTAGGGTACACATATCAGTGATTATTGCATAAAAAAAAGTAAGTGTAAAAAGTTGGACATTTAATTTTTGTCATTTACCGGGGGCCGTAAGTCACATCATCATTTAAAAATTATGTAGTTGAAGAAGAGGCTGACCATAATCTTCACCCCAAGAAGCAAGCACCTGCAGTAAGGGGAGAATATGCATGCATTCTCCCCTTACTGCAGGTGCTAACTTCAAAGATTATGGTCAGCCTCGAGAAAACCAGCCTCTTCACTAAGCTGAAATATAAACTCAAGAGTATTACAGATTTAAAATCTCATTGCAATTTAAATTAATTCTTAGAATGTATTGTTTTTAAAGAAGTGGTATTTTCCATCATTAAACTACACTTTTTATGTAATATGGTTTTTGAAACAATGGCACATTAAGATTGCCTTTTTAATTTGAATGAAGAATATAATTCAAATAATAATCTTCTTTTAAATAAAATTTATTTTAAGTAAAAAATTGTGTAAATAATTCTTGATTTTGTTCATATAAACATATTCTGATTAAAGTAAGATTTTTTGCCAGATAGGCACTTACAAAGAAAACATGGTATTTTAAAGAAACCAATATTTTTTTCGTTTACAGATTATCATTCAGACCTAACTGCATATTTTTCATATCAGTACCAAAAACTTGATTGACCGTTTTTTAAAAATATTGATGTAAAAATCTAGATGCTATCTTGAAGTTTGAGCTTAACTTTAACTTCCGATGTGTTTTTAATACACATATCATTTACTGTGAATACCTTTTAAATTGACATTTGAAAAGACCATTTTACAGATAAGCAGTTTGCAAGGTTTTTGATTGTACATGAGAAGGAAAATATGAAACAACTGTGTAAAATTTCTTATCTCCTCCTCAAAAATTTTAAATTCAGAAAAGGGGAATTCCTAGTTGAATTTGTATGACTGATTCAGAAAGGTAAGTATCCAGTAATTTTCACTTCATTATTTCAAAGTTCAGTAAAACCGGGAGAATGTACATGTACAATGTCATAAAACAATTTAATTAATACACTGCATTTTTGTCGAAAAAAAAATCTTATCACTTTATGTACTTAAAATTATATATATATTTAAGCATGGTTTATGTCGGTGAGTTTTGGAAATGTACTAGTATACTATACTTTATGGCAATATTCCTTGCGTAAAACTTTGGAATTAAATATTTCAATGAAATAAATAAAAAGTACATTTTCTTAATTGCGAAATGTATAAAATGTGAAAGGGAAGATTTTTAAATTTCGTTTTAAAGTTCGTTAACGAACAGTAATCGACTGAAAAAAATATACACAATAAAAATATGTGAAGAGGGTATCAAACATGGATCCCTAGAAATATTCCAGAAGTGGGATCGGGTGTCTAGGAGGAGTAAACATCCCCTGTTGTCCAGTCACACCCACCGTTAGCCCTATGTATTGATCAAGGATATAATGCGTAGTCGGCAAATCTAGGCGTATACATCTACCCGTATAAACACAAAGGCCTAACATTTTAGTATGAAACAATTCAGCCAAAATAAGACTTGGTGATAACTTATATTTGCTGAAAAGGTCATTATTATATGATCATTCCTGTAAATACAATACAATGTATACATGAGCCTTAATAAACACAAACGCAATGTTTTATATTTTTAAAATTTAGATTTATTTAACTTAACATTTACGTTTTTGCGATTACGTACGGTACATTTCCACTTTCACAATCTCTCTCTCTCTCTCTCTCTCTCTCTCTCTCTCTCTCTCTCTCTGTGGAGGTATAAAATAAAATAAAAAACATCCTTGAAATCAATTGTTAACTTAAGATACTTAAGTTTTTACTAATAATGATGACTTAAGAGTCCTTGTACAAAAACATAAAAACAAAATGAAAATTTTATGATAATCTCAAACGCAAAATTAATTATCATAAATTTGTCTTCAGTAACATGCTCTTGGTCATTTGCACAAAAATACAACCCCTCAAAATCACATTCACGTTTGATATTAGAAAGGCTGTGTTAATTTCTTCATGATCAATAATTTCAGAAAGACTTTAACCGTATCAAGTTACTTGTCTCTGCAGCTGTACGAGTGTACATATTGTTCATGTCTGTACACATAAAAATACAAATGGTAGACATTTTTTTCCCATATTCGGTTATGATTTTAAATCTAGTCCCAACCAACTGCAAACTGTTTGATCACATTAACCTACTGTGAATCAGCGCCCTCTATGCAGAGAAAATCGTCCTAGTTTGACGAAATGGGGCATTGCTTTCCCACGACATCCATATTCGGTATTTCCAATTTTGGTTATATGATTTTAAATCTAGTCCCAGCCAACTGCAAACTCTTTGATCACATTAACCACCTGTGAATCAGCGCCCTCTATGGGGAGGAAATCGTCCTCGAATGACGAAACGGGGGATTGCTTTCCCATGACGTCCACAACAACAACTTTGGGCTCCCTGCCCGCCCAGGGCTGTGATTTGTAGCGATCCATGGCTTCCTTCAGACGATAATGCCCCTGTTCATCGTAGATCTTTGAAGTAAATAAAACGAACACGTTTACATCTAACTGTTTCCTAATTGCGTAATCTAAAGGTTTTGTCAAGTCTGAACTTTCAACGTCATGGATGAAAAGCGAATTTTCGACATTTTCAAGTCTGTCGTCTGGCGATATCGGTAGATAACTACGAATATCGGAAGACCCAAACGGTAAAACATGACAAAAATAAACATATCTGACGAGTTCTAACAGAATACCCGTAACTGCCTGGCGTGAGGTTATTTTAGCAGAAACTACGTAATCAGATGGTGATATAGTCATATCTATACCGAAAACCATTCGAACACCCCTTGCCTCAAAAATGTCGTTCTGTGGTTTCAATGACTTGTAAAAGGCTTCTTCAAGAGCACAAAGAATTGTTTCCGATGGTGTAAATATATTTCCGCGAGCATTCCTTTCTCCCGATTTGTGCTGGAAATATGCTGTAAGAATTTCAAAAGGATGCACTCGAACCTTATTCAGCAACCCAACATCGTTCAATTTTTGCGAAACTAAGTTTTCTTCTCCATTGTGCCTTTCGAATACCCTATTTGATGCCAAGGTATTCAAGTTGTGGATGACTGCATGAATTGGTGTATGTTGAAGCAGAGCATGCCATACATCAGGTTTGTTCAGGAATTCTTTCTTTACATGTTCATGGCAAAGTTGGTGTCTTCCAATTAAGTGAATGAGGCGAGCCTCGTCATTTCTTGCCCTGCGTCTTCGAGCTTCTTCCACTCCTTGTATGTAAGTCTGGACTGTTTCTAATTCAGGGGACCGATGATGGATGTTTAAATCGACGCCATTTGAACTATGGACGATGTATCCAAGTATATACTGCATTTCTTGATTGAAAGGTTTGACATGCGCAAGGCGTATGACATCTTTATGACTCATATTTCTCCTTTTGCGATATTTGGTCACGTGATATGCTAATTTCATCGGGCCGCCTGGGTAATTATTGTAGAGGTTAGCAATAGCTTTTCGCCTTGCACGTCCCCACTTCCTACCCCCAGCATCTTCTTGGGAAAATTTGATGAATTTTATGAGGTAGTCAAATATTCTGCATACATCTGGGATGATCTTGTTTGCCTCGCGCTTCGTCACTAAATCGATGGATGTCGAACAGACGGCTAGGGCACGAAGTATCCCATCCTGCTTTGCAGCTCTTCCCTCCAAACTGTACTGTTTGATAATACCAACAACATCTTTTCCTCTACCGCCAACAATTAACCTGAAAATGTTCAACCTAGTCAAATTGATTGGCACTTATTATTATAATATCGAGGAATACCATGCAGGCGATGGGTTCTTGCCAATTACTATCTACTTGGACTTGGCTAACACACTCCCTTTAACCAAGTTATGTATCCCCCCAACGCACCCACCCGCCAATGGATTTTTGTGTTTGGACTATGGACATATCCCTTCCCCCCTCTCTTTTTTTTTGTTTTCAATTTTTTTTTATTGGAACTTTTTTCTCTTTCAATTACCCCCCCCCCCCCCCCCAATTTTCAATTGGCTTCTGACGCCATTGCAATACATGATAAAGAGCATGGTTTGTTTTCTCCAAGAATTCAGTATATAATATACATGTAATGAATAACATGTTAAACTTTCTAGTTTTCACTTTAAGGATTTCATTTTTTCTTGCCTTTACAAATAACGTGTAACAGTCGCCAGCTTGGCGCAGTGGTTGGAGCGTCTGCTCGGTAGAGTCGCGAAGCAAGGATTTGATCCTTACTTCTAATCTCACTGTGGGACGTGTAGTCCGCAAAATCTGACATTTCCTGGCTTTTTTACGATTTTGATATTTTACATGCCAGGAAAACATGTAAAATATCAAATTCGTAAAAAAGCCAGGAAAAGTAAGATTTTTCGGACTATGGACGTGGAGACCGGTCTTTCGGATGAGACCATGTATAACGAAGTCCCCTGTCGCAGTAGGTGCTGGTACGAAAAAGATCCCTCCCTGCTCAATAGTCCTTAATGCCGAGTATAGGACTTAATTTGAAGCTCCATCGGCAAGTGGTGTCGTCTCCACATGAGTGAAAAAATCCTCGAGAGGGACGTTAACAACAAACAAACAAACAAAACAAACGTGTACATAATGATATTGAGGAGATGCGTTTTTCACTGATCAATATTTAGGCTATGTTTCAAGAGAGGCAACTCTAGCTGAGATCTTTTGTTTACCTTTACCTCCTAAAAATACATATTTTAAAAAAAATTCGAAAGATACATATGTAAAACGACTGTATTTTTTAAAGGAATAATTTTATATATCCAAAGTCACCCCTACTAATGTTATTGTGATTTAAATTCGAGACACGTGGTTTAGGTTGATCTATTCAAAGGTTATAGGGTAGAACCGGTTCTATAAATAAAATTGGCAGTAAACATAATATTGCTATAGCCAGTTTCTTTTGAAAACAAGTCCTGTAATAAATGTTTCCAGACCTATCTGAAAGACTTGCATGATTTTCAACAGAAAAGGGTGGCTAAAGGAGGGGGTTGTTAAAATAACAATATATCTTATACTTTTCGGCGAAAATTATAACTCACTAATGACCGATTCGCTGGTAAAAAATGTGCATTATCATTTACACTGACAAACCTTTGTTTGCCTTATATGGCTATTGTTATAAATGCAGAGGATCTTATCACGAGCAACTGACCAATCGTTGAATGAATAGCAACGTTTATGTCAAATACATGTTTACATTTTACTTCGAACACGTAGTTCAGGTCAATCTACGATCATGTTAATGGACTACAAAATTTAAAAAAAAATGTTCTTTACTAACAATATACAAAAATAAGAAACTATGAAAGATGTGACGGGCGTTTTTAATTTGTAGTTAAATGGAAAAAATGTTTAATAAAATTTAGTTTGTGTCTAGTTTAGAACACCAGCGCTTCGAGGGTAAGGAAAACAAGAAGCATCTCTTATGCATTTAAATGGACAAAACTTGTTTACGTTCGTGATCACGTGTTCGGCCAGGGAATTCACCTGGCAATTGTATTCACCGATAGTACAACAAAAGAATTAATACAGACGCAAATCGCTTTTGCAGTATGACTTTTATCAGAAACCTAGATTTCCGCCGTTTATTTAACAAATGAATTGTTTGTCATTACGAGCATGAAAATAATATTTTTATTTACCATAAGATTTTCCTTTTTTCAAGCGTACAATTCCTGTAGTATTCGTAGTAACCCATAATGCAATACTCATTCAGCTGATTGGTCAGTTAAAATCATGCTGGTGCCTCATTTGCTAATCTGACGCCAAAAAATATAGTCCCGGTTCCCATGCAAAAATATTTGTCCAAAAAGAAATTTTAATTCATGACTGCAGAAAATTGAATCATAGAGAATACTTATTTAAGTTTGAATGAATGTAAAAGAGATCGATTGATTAAAATACATTTCTGCAGACATTATCAGCTGATTCTAGGGTGGTGAAAACTGAAACGCAACATAACTTTTCTGTTTACCATAACTCCACGTGCTAGTCACTTCCTAGCCACATTTCGGTGAATAATATACCCTATCTCGCTGAAGTCTCGCTAACTCTCGCCAGAGCCACTGCCAGAGCTACTCTGAACTCATCGGGTTTTATAATTGGCAGAACACCGAAAAATAAAAGGTTCCGAACACATTAGTAGGGGTGAAAGTGTTGCAAGAATACTCGAAGAATGGACGATTCTCATAACAGCATGTAAAGTACTTTCGTTTTCAGTATCAACGAAAAACTACACATGATGCACCTTGAAATCTGCATGAATATCTCTTCCTTGTAATGGTATCTATTTAATCTTGAAAATGAACACAAAGAAAGCAACTTATTTTTAACTTTACCTTCGGAGGAAGCTGACATCGATTTTTGAAGTAGTGTGTGATACAGAATGGGGGCGATACACTGAGTTGGATCCTCCCAGAATTAGAAGCTGTTTAAGTCTCCGAAAATCCGACTCCGGTGGAATTCCTGAACGTTCCTCCATGTTCCATTACAATAAGATAAAAAATATACAAGAGAACTGCATGTTGTGATTTTATGTGTTGCACATTGTTGCTAAAAATATACTATTGGAAATTTTAAATGATGTCATATCTTTAAAAATAGAATTGGAGTAGCACATCTAGATCACCTGTACTTTATAAAAAGTCAAGCCAACGAATTGGAGACAGGCACGTAGTATTACAATGTACAGGGCCCATTTTTCTCCAGACATATTTTTTACTAGTATAGGAAATGTTCATTAAAAGACTGGTTGATCCTCCCCCACTTTTTGTCGAATTATAGTCAAATAAGGGTAATGTACTATGTATGAGCAGTTGAATTATAAAAAAAAAAAATAGTACTCAAAGTTAAAACATACCCCACCCACGCTGCCCCCACCACACTACCACTAACACCAGCAAATTGGGTTTTTGAGATAAGCCAATTTTCTTTTCTTTTTTCTTTTTCTTCTTTTTTTCTTTGGCTTGTCATTTTTTTTTTCAGTAAATTAAAAATAATCTCAGGCTCCCCCTCCCCTTTCAAAAGCGATACTACGTGCCTGGGAGATGGGGCTTATTTAACTAGTTACGCAACAAAAAATGACTGTGTTCCCCTGGAAACAAGGAAAACTTTAAAGTTAATGTAGATTTGGATTCCTGACCCCATGTTATCCCGTCTTGTTTCAAACAGTTTTTATTATAGCTCTGAGTTGCTCATAGGCATCTCAATACATAATAGATACTATTATACTGAATATTCAAGTAGGTCTTATCCATGTAAACTAGTATTTAAAAGAATATTGCAGATTATTATTAGATTTGTCAGTCTGTACAATTAGCATAAATATATAAAGATTTTTTTTAAACAGACTGTCAAATTTTGAGTTTTACTCATCAGTAAAAGGGTTTTAACATCCTTTTCTAAAATAATTAGTGCATTGGGGAGGGGGAGGAGGTTAGGAAGGTCAAAATATCCCAGAGAATAAAAAATAATGATGTAACAGTATATTAAAAGATTGATTTGTGGTCGCACGATAGACTACGTTTTGTTAAAATATTTCTGCATATCACCAAAAACTGAGTTAAACAAAATATTTAATGCGGAAGCTACTTTTCATGCATTGAATTTCAAAAATCCATTACGTTTATATTTTGGGACATTCAGTTCAATTACGGACAAAACTCAGAAACGGTTCAAGGATATTTCCCCTATTAATTGTAACACCCTTTTCAAGTCATTACTATATGTCTTAGAATTTATTTTAAAGATCTCAGATGACGAATATTCGTCTAAATTCCAAAAATATTTGATGGATACGCAAACGTTTTCCTTTCAGTGAAATTTATAATTAAAAAAATAATTATTATTATAACAAAAAAAATGAAAATTAAAATCAAAGATTAAAAGCTGAAAATTGAAATAAGATTGAAATTTTGTACATTTTTGTACGGATCAGTAATATTACTCAAGAAAGATAACTTTATCTATGACACCCTATATTCTATATTTTAACCTTCCTGTCAGGTGATAGCAAGCTTCCGCCATTTCATGCTTTCTGGATTCTTATTTGGACATACATAAATTGGTATTGCCTATTATAATGTATTGTTTTACATCTGAAATTATTTGATTTAACTTAAGTTATTGTATAATTTACAATGCATAACATTCCTATAAAATAAACTAGGCAGGTACATATAGATTATTTAGATACTGGGTGAAAAGGTACATGGGTTTATCCAGAAACACCCTTAGGTTGAAATTAAACTTTTAAATAAAAATCGGTATCAGCAATTTAAGTTTTAAGGTAACAATTTCAATAAATCACGACATTTTGATTTGTGAGAATATGGAATATAAATAATGAGTAGGTGTAATATTTACTTTCGTTTTCGACCAAAGATATTTAGGCAATGAGATCTATAATCAATGTCATATCATTCAAATTTTAGATTTCGACATGGATCCCAGCAGCAGTGCCCAGGATGTGATCAGATGTGACCTATGTGAGACAGCTGTAGTACAGATGTACTGTGATTTCTGTCATGTCAGCCTCTGTAAACCCTGTATTGGAGAACACATTGCTGATGACTATAGCAAACACCAAATTGTCCCATTTCAGCAAAGGAAATCCACCTTAATTAATCCACTGTGCAAAATACATGAAACAGAAAGATGTAAATTTCATTGCAAAGAATGCAACACCTGTGTTTGTTCTTTATGCATTACATCTGATACACATAAGGGACATACCATTAGAACCCTTTCGGATATTTTTAATTCAAAGAAAGAAATCATAGGGAAAGATACTGAAGAGTTGAAACAAATGATTTCTCCAACCTATGAAGAAATTGCCATAGATATAGAAGCTCAGATTGCTAACCTGGATGGAGAATATGATAAACTTTCAACAGCAGTGACAGAACATGGAAAACAATGGCACAAAGAAATTGACAACATTGTCAACAAACTGAAAAGAGAAATTGAAGAGATGAAAAGTAAACATATGAGCATTCTGATGAAACATTTAGATGAAATTAAACAGATAACAAGTCTTATTGAACAAACACTTCTTGAATTAAATAGAATAGATGAATCAAATAAAATATCTATGACTATGGAATACAGCTCCAAAGTCAAAGAATTAAGCAAACTTCCTCCCAGATTAAGAGTATTATTTCCAATGTTCAATACAAAGTCAAAAGATACAGGACATATTCATGATTTGTTTGGATCTTTAACACCATTAACCACCAAAACAGATGAAAATGGCTACACACTGAAGAAACCAGTGACGTCAACCGGACAACTGCAGAAAGAACCAGAACTCATCACTACTATAAATACTGGGTATGAGAAACTCCGTAGTATTTCATGGCTCAGTGAGGAAGACTTTTGGACATGTGCACATAAAGTCAGTAAAATGAAATGTTTTAACAGTGACGGATCACTCATTAAGACAATCGGAACAAAATCGGGGCAGTGGCCAAGTGATATAGCAGTGACATGTGATGGTGATCTAGTGTACTCTGATGCTAAAACAAGGACTGTTAATAAAGTAAAGAATGGACGAACAGAAGAGGTTATCAAGCAACAAGATTGGATACCTTTCAATCTCTGTGTCACCTCTTCTGGTGATCTCCTGGTTGGCATGTTCAGTGATGATGAAACACAGTCCAAAGTTGTTCGTTACTCAGGCTCCACAGAGAAACAAACAATCCAGTTTGATGAGGAGGGTAATACCTAACAAAAAAATACTATAGTTAACTATACTTAACTATAGTTTACTATAGTTAACTATAGTTAACTATAGTTAACTATAGTAAATCAAAGTGTCAAAGTTTTCGACAAAGTTTTTCAAAGTGTCAAAGTTTTCGTCAAAGTTTTTCAAAGTGTCAAAGTTTTCGCCAAAGTTTTTCATAGTGTCAAAGTTTTCGCCAAAGTTTTTCAAAGTGTCAAAGTTTTCGCCAAAGTTTTTCAAAGTGTCAAAGTTTTCGCCAAAGTTTTTCAAAGTGTCAAAGTTTTCGCCAAAGTTTTTCAAAGTGTCAAAGTTTTCGCCAAAGTTTTTCAAAGTGTCAAAGTTTTCGCCAAAGTTTTTCATAGTGTCAAAGTTTTCGCCAAAGTTTTTCAAAGTGTCAAAGTTTTCGATAAAGTTTTTCAAAGTTTCAAAGTTTTCGATTAAGTTTTTTGAAGTGTTAAATTATCCAAGTTTTCGATAAAGTTTTTAAAAGTGTCAAAGTTTTGATAAAGTTTTTAATAGTGTCAAAGTTTTCTATAAAGTTTTTCAAAGTTTCAAAGGTTTCGATTAAGTTTTTCAAAGTTTCAAAGTTTTCGATTAAGTTTTTCAAAGTATCAAATTTTTTGATAAAGTTTTTGATTCAAAGTTTCAATGTTTTCGATAAATTTTTTGAAAGTATCAAAGTTTTCGAAAAACTTTTTCAAAGTGTCAAAGTTTTTGATAAAGTTTTTCAAAGTGTCAAAGTTTTCAGCAAATTTTTTCAAAGTGTTAAAGTTTTCGCCAAAGTTTTTCAAAGTGTCAAAGTTTTTGCCAAAGTTTTTCAAAGTGTCAAAGTTTTTGCCAAAGTTTTTCAAAGTGTCAAAGTTTTCGTCAAAGTTTTTCAAAGTGTCAAAGTTTTTCAAAGTGTCAAAGTTTTCGTCAAAGTTTTTCAAAGTGTCAAAGTTTTCGTCAAAGTTTTTCAAAGTGTCAAAGTTTTTGTCAAAGTTTTTCAAAGTGTCAAAGTTATCACTATAGTAAATCAAAGTTTTCAAAGTGTCAAAGTTATAACTATAGTTAACTATAGTAAACTATAGTTAACTATAGTATTTTTTTGTTAGGGAACCTCTGTATTCAGGAAATAATAAAATTAGATACATCAGTGAGAACAGAAACCTGGATATCTGTGTGGCTGACTGTGAAGCTGGTGTTGTAGTTGTGGTCAATCAGACTGGAAAACTCCGATTTAGATACACTGGTCATCCTTCTGTTACAAAGAACAAATCATTCAAACCCTGCGGAATCACAACAGACAGCCAGAGTCAGATCCTGACAGCAGACGTAGAGAACCTTTGTATCCACATCCTAAACCAGAACGGACACTTCCTTCGGTATATAGATAACTGTGATCTGAAGAAACCAATGGGAGTTTGTGTTGACAAAAAAGACAACTTGTTTGTAGCCGAGTATAAAGGAAATGTTAAAAAGATTAAATATGTTGTTAACAATGGAGAAGATGAAAGCTTTATGCCATGTTAGTGTCAGTTAAGAAAGTCAATTCAATTCTTAGAAACTCTCATAAACAATGCTGTTCATCAACACATTTCTTTGTATTCAAGTAAAATTGATCATTAAAGAGAATAAAATGAACTTACGACAAAAATTCAGCGACCACCTCTCCTGTGATAGAATCATACAGGGATTGTGAGATTTCCATTAGCTTATCCACCTCAAGTTTTGATTCCTGTCTAATCTCTACAGTAGATTCATGATCATGTTGTCAATACCTTCCCAGAACTACGATGGCCGATATGAGCCTGTCTACAATACAATTACACGACCTAGAATTGATGAGTAACTTTCACTAGGTATCTAAGTATCTATACGACCCCGCTCCACAACTCACTATCTTAACCACTAAACTGAAAGTTTACTAATCACGACCAACGCTTTACGAAACACACTAGTTAAATTCACTAGGTTTTTCTTTCAGTGATTAACAAACGCAATGTTTTATATTTATTAAAATTAAAATTTATTTAATTTAACATGTAATACAATGTAAATCTTCGACCTTTTTGCGATTGCGTATGGTACACTTCCACAAATACAAAAATACAACTAATTTTATACATCCAAAGTGTTGCAAGAATTATACTTTAAGATTTATGGACAATTCTCTTAACAGCATGTAAAGTACTTTCGTTTTCGACATCAACAACAAGGTGTACATAGAAATCTGCACATCTAGCTGTTCTTTGTATTGATACTTATTTAGCTCTGAAGATGAATAAAGCAAGCAACTTATTTTGATTCAATATTTACCTGCCAATGAAACTGACATCGATTTTTGAAGTAGTGTGTGGTACAGATTCATTCTGAGAATGGGGGCGATAAACTGAGTTAGACCCTCCCAGAATCAGAAACTGTTTAAGTCTCCGAAAATCCGACTCTGGTGGAATTTCTGAACGTTGCTCCATGTTCCATTACAATAAGTTCAAGAATATAAAAGGGAACTGTTGTGGTTTATGTGTTCGTTGAGAGAATGCATGTTGCTAAAAATATTATTGGAAATTTTAAATGATGTCATAGTTTAGTTTAGTCCAAAAATAGATTTGGAGTAGCACATCTAGATCACCTGTACTTGATAAAATGGTTTGAGACAGGCACGTAGTATTACAATGTACGGGGCCCACTTTTCTCCAGACATTTTTTTTACTATAGGAAATGTTCAATGAAAGACTCGGTTGATCCACTTCCACTTATTATATTATATTACTTGTATTATAGTCAAAAAAGGGTAGTGTAGTATATGTATGAGCAGTTGAATTAAAAGGTACTCAAAGTAAAAACATACTACACCCCACCCACGCTGCCCCCACCCCAACTATCACCGACACCAGCAAATTGGGTTTTTGAGATAAGTCAATTTTTTTTTCTTTTTTCTTTTTCTTCTTTTTTTCCTTTGGCTTGTCAATTTTTTTTTCAGTAAATAAAAGGCAAATATCAGTTTCCCCTCCCTTTTCAAAAGCGATGCTACGTGCCTGGGAGATGGGGTTTATTTATCTAGTATCGCAACCAAAATGACCGTGTTCCCCTGGAAACAAGGACCACTCTAAAGTTAAATGTAGATTTGGATTCAAGATCCCCCTTATGTTATTCCATCTTTTTTCAAACAGTTTTTATTATAGCTCTGAGCTGCTCATACATTTCCATACATAATACATACTAGTATACTGAGTATTCAAGTAGGTATTATCCATCTAAACTAGTACTTAAAAGAATATTGCAGATTATTATTAGATTTGTCAGTTTGTACAATTAGCATAAATGTATAAAGACTTTTTTTAAACAGACTGTCAGTGGTACTCATCAGTAAAAGGGTTTTAACATCCTTTTCTAAAATAAGTGCATTGGGGAGGGGGAGGGGTTAGGAAGGTCTAAATATCTCAGAGAGTAAAAAATAATGATATAATAGTATAAAAGAATGATTTGTGGTCGCACAATCGACTACGTTTTGTTAAAATATTTCTGCATATCACCAAAAAAGAGTTAAAATATTAAATGCGGAAGCTACTTACTTTCATGCATTGATTTCTAAAAATATATTCAGTTTACATTTTGGGACATTCAGTTCAATTACGGACAAAACTCAGAAGCGGTTCAAGGATATTTCCCCTATTAATTGTAACACCCTTTTCCAGTCTTTACTATATGTCTTAGAATTTATTTTAAAGATCTCAGATGACGAATATTTGTCTAAATTCCAAAAATATTTGATCGATACGCAAACGTTTAATTTTCCTTTCAGTGAAATTTATAATTAAAAAAAAAATAATTATTATAACAAAAAAAAAAATGAAAATTAAAATCAAAGATTAAAAGCTGAAAATTGAAATAAGATTGAAATTTTGTACATTTTTGTACGGATCAGTAATATTACTCAAGAAAGATAACTTTATCTATGACACCCTATATTCTATATTTTAACCTTCCTGTCAGGTGATAGCAAGCTTCCGCCATTTCATGTTTTCTGGATTCTTATTTGGACATACATAAATTGGTATTGCCTATTATAATGTATTGTTTTACATCTGAAATTATTTGATTTAACTTAAGTTATTGTATAATTTACAATGCATAACATTCCTATAAAATAAACTAGGCAGGTACATATGGATTATTTAGATACTGGGTGAAAAGGTACATGGGTTTATCCAGAAACACCCTTAGGTTGAAATTAAACTTTTAAATAAAAATCGGTATCAGCAATTTAAGTTTTAAGGTAACAATTTCAATAAATCACGACATTTTGATTTGTGAGAATATGGAATATAAATAATGAGTAGATGTAATATTTACTTTCGTTTTCGACCAAAGATATTTAGGCAATGAGATCTATAATCAATGTCATATCATTCAAATTTTAGATTTCGACATGGATCCCAGCAGCAGTGCCCAGGATGTGATCAGATGTGACCTATGTGAGACAGCTGTAGTACAGATGTACTGTGATTTCTGTCATGTCAGCCTCTGTAAACCCTGTATTGGAGAACACATTGCTGATGACTATAGCAAACACCAAATTGTCCAATTTCAGCAAAGGAAATCCACCTTAATTTATCCACTGTGCAAAATACATGAAACAGAAAGATGTAAATTTCATTGCAAAGAATGCAACACCTGTGTTTGTTCTTTATGCATTACATCTGATACACATAAGGGACATACCATTAGAACCCTTTCGGATATTTTTAATTCAAAGAAAGAAATCATAGGGAAAGATACTGAAGAGTTGAAACAAATGATTTCTCCAACCTATGAAGAAATTGCCATAGATATAGAAGCTCAGATTGCTAACCTGAATGAAGAATATGATAAACTTTCAACAGCAGTGACAGAACATGGAAAACAATGGCACAAAGAAATTGACAACATTGTCAACAAACTAAAAAGAGAAATTGAAGAGATGAAAAGTAAACATATGAGCATTCTGATGAAACATTTAGATGAAATTAAACAGATAACAAGTCTTATTGAACAAACACTTCTTGAATTAAATAGAATAGATGAATCAAATAAAATATCTATGACTATGGAATACAGCTCCAAAGTCAAAGAATTAAGCAAACTTCCTCCCAGATTAGAGTATCATTTCGAATGTTCAATACAAAGACAAAAGATACAGGACATATTTATGATTTGTTTGGATCTTTAACACCATTAACCACCAAAACAGATGAAAATGGCTACACACTGAAGAAACCAGTGACGTCAACCGGACAACTGCAGAAAGAACCAGAACTCATCACTACTATAAATACTGGGTATGGGAAACTCCGTAGTATTTCATGGCTCAGTGAGGAAGACTTTTGGACATGTGCACATAAAGTCAGTAAAATGAAATGTTTTAACAGTGACGGATCACTCATTAAGACAATCGGAACAAAATCGGGGCAGTGGCCAAGTGATATAGCAGTGACATGTGATGGTGATCTAGTGTACTCTGATGCTAAAACAAAGACTGTTAATAAAGTAAAGAATGGACGAACAGAAGAGGTTATCAAACAACAAAATTGGTTACCTTTCAATCTCTGCGTCACCTCTTCTGGTGATCTCCTGGTTGGCATGTTCAGTGATGATGAAACACAGTCCAAAGTTGTTCGTTACTCAGGCTCCACAGAGAAACAAACAATCCAGTTTAATGAGAAGGGTACACCTCTGTATTCAGGAAATAATAAAATTAAATACATCAGTGAGAACAGAAACTTGGATATCTGTGTGGCTGACTGTGAAGCTGGTGTTGTAGTTGTGGTCAATCAGACTGGAAAACTCCGATTTAGATACACTGGTCATCCTTCTGTTACAAAGAACAAATCATTCAAACCCTGCGGAATCACAACAGACAGCCAGAGTCAGATCCTGACAGCAGACGTAGAGAACCTTTGTATCCACATCCTAAACCAGAACGGACACTTCCTTCGGTATATAGATAACTGTGATCTGAAGAAACCAGTGGGAGTTTGTGTTGACAAAAAAGACAACTTGTTTGTAGCCGAGTATAAAGGAAATGTTAAAAAGATTAAATATGTTGTTAACAATGGAGAAGATGAAAGCTTTATGCCATGTTAGTGTCAGTAAAGAAAGTCAATTCAATTCTTAGAAACTCTCATAAACAATGCTGTTCACCAACACATTTCTTTGTATTCAAGTAAAATTGATCATTAAAGAGAATAAAATGAACTTACGACAAAAATTCAGCGACCACCTCTCCTGTGATAGAATCATACAGGGATTGTGAGATTTCCATTAGCTTATCCACCTCAAGTTTTGCTTCCTGTCTAATCTCTACAGTAGATTCATGATCATGTTGTCAATACCTTTCCAGAACTACGATGGCCGATATCAGCCTGTCTACAATACAATTACACGACCTATAATTTTGTCTTTTTTCTTAAAAGTCTGTAGCGGTATATATATAAGTTTTTGTCACTATTTTTTACAATTACAATTCTTTTATTTAAAATTATAATTAGCATAAGTTACCTCTACCTGACGTTATCAAAATTTGCAGCTCTCCACCACTTTCATTAAATACCACAACCTTGATCTTTTGACTTTGTAGATTTCTATACCTATAAAAACTTTAACCTTGGCCATAACCTTTAAACGGTAAGGGCTAGGGCTTTCATATTTCACATATGTAATTCTTGTGATAAGACGCTTCATTGAATACCAAGAACTTTGACAATTTGACCTTGACCTCGGAGTTTGACCTACTTTTAAAGCCCGAGATAATAAGCACCGCCTTCATATTTACCTGGTCTGTGTTCCCTTGTCAATCAAATGAATTATGGTCCATCATTGGGTACTTAAAATTGATTGACATTTAGCTACTAGTACCTGTGTATAACTCTTTCACCTTGTTTGATACTCGTGGTCACCATCGAAATAACTTTCAGTCTTCTGATGTTTACCTCTAAATTACCAGCACAAGTAGGAAGCCATTTGATGCAAGCAATTTTAGTTTGATAATTATTTACAAACACGTCATTGAAAAATGAAAATTTTCCCATTGTGTTTTTATAAAATAAATCAAGATTGTGTAAAAATTTTCATTAATGAAAAGTGCATAGGTGATTGAAATCTTATCTTCACTCGTAAAAGATTTTTGTTTTGATGTTTTGCAAATATCATTTATTACTAATGACATTTTTTATTTACGATATCGAGATCTACATATTTCATGATGAAAAGAAGGCCAAACAGGCTGTACAGGTAATACTCATGGACTTCCTGTGTATACTGTTTGGGTATAGGGATTAGCGTTCTCTGTGGTCTGCACGACCGTCAATGCCTCGGGGTGCCAAGCATGTAAAATTTAGTCCCTCCCCTTACCTGAGAAAATCGTACGGTAAAAAATTTCGGCCTTTAAGATACAACCTTGACCATAATTTTTTGAAGGGTTAGGACTATGGCTGTCATACTTCACATATAAACTTCTTGTGACAAGACCTTTCATTTGATATCAAGAACTTTGACCCTTTGACTTTGGAGTTTGACCTACTTTTTAAAAACTTTATAACCTTGGCAATAACTTTCGAACGTTAAAGGCTTTGACCTTGACCCCGGAGTTTGTCCAACCTGTAAAAACGTAAACCTTGATCATAACCTTTGAACAGGTGGTGCAAGAGTTTTATATTTTACATTTGTATTTCTTGTGAAGAACTTTGACCCTTTGAAATTCGAGTTTGACCAAATTAATTTAGTCCCTCCTGTGGTGACACGGAAATTGTCCGTGTTGGTTTTAGATTTTATGTTCTGTTTTATACCTGTACTGTATTTCCGGAAAGACTTCACGTTTTGTTTCGGAGGCATATTTGCCCCTTTTATATTGTTTTGAAGGCCCAAAGAGTAAGTTTTTCCTTTGCATATTTGTAATCACATTATAATTATTGCATACGATAAGTCTTAACTGTTGTCTATACTTGATTTTTGCATATTTTTGTTATAAATCCTAAGTGCACAAACGCACATGGCATTGGCGTTAGGGAAAATCTGGATATGTATATTTATGTATCGATACTTTATCACTTTACTTTATGAATTATTTGGTTTGTATCAAGTTTGTATTAAGTTGAAAGGTCAAACAATGTAATACAGTATTGACTCTAGTATTTAGAAAGTCATAAAACAGATTTTTTATGTATTTTTCAAATTTGGCATAATGTATGTCATGGATTGTCATGGTGTTATCTCACTGATTTAATAACTGTTTATATAATTGTTTGTTTATGAATTTATTTGTAAGACGGCTGTTTTGTTTTGTAGTCTCTTACCCTCATGAGGAGGAGGCCAATAAACATCTTAAACACAATTAAGCTTGTTTGTGCACAGTAAGAGATCTGGACTCATCACCAAACAATGATGACTGACCTGTACACCGAGCGAGCGGAAGCAGGTGAAACATTGGAGTTAAAGAGAAGAAGACACTTAAGAACGCCAGCCCAAGAGGAATATGAACGTAGAGTGGCCAAATTTACAACAGAGTTACACAACATTAAGGATGATATGGATGCAGGTGCAGCGCACATTGATCAGATAAAGGATGATCCAAGCTCTCTGAAATCCGTTAGAGATTTAATACAGTCGTGTGAACAAGCATATACAGAACTTTCGTGCAAGTATGTTGAGTACCTCAGAACAGTAAGAACCGACGAAAGTGATAACGAAGAATCCTCTCACAACCTGATAAGACAAACAGTACTCTGTAAAGCAAGTTTGATGTCAAAAAGAATAGACTCTTTATTGAATCCCCCACCACCTTCCACTTCACATAGTCGTTCCTCTAGCAGGAATTCTGTGAAATCAAACATTAGCCTTTTAGAACGGAAGGAAGCAGAGCTACGTGCAGCTGTCGTGAAGAAGAAATTTCTTGCGGAAGAAGCTGACATTATTCGCCAGAAAGCGGAACTAGAAACAAAGCTGAAGGCGATCAAAATTGAAGAGGAGATAGAATCCAAACAGGCGGAAGTTAGTGCTCTTAAAGAGCACAGTCCTGAACTCAACCTCCCATCAGACGACGCTTTCTCACGCACACAGCAATACGTGGAAAGTTTGTCGAAAGGACAGCGTCGGGGGTCATATCTTCCGACCTTCCCACAGACTATCACCCCACTTATGCAAGTGCAACCTACCAGACTGTTCAATGAACCACAAAGACAGCCAAATACTCAGACTGCATACTCTCTGCCAGAGCTGCCAGAGTTCTCTTTGTCACCTCTACCTGTGATACTACCAAATGAAACTACTCAACATGTTTATGTGAACAGTGACAATCAGCCTAGCACTCCGATTGAGACCCACATTGAAAACACTCCTATGAACCCAACACATAGGGAACCAATTATGGACATAACAAAGTTCCTTCTGAAAAAGGATCTCATCCTATCAAGAATTACAAAGTATGATGACAATCCAAGTTTATTCCTTACCTGGAAACTTACCTTTAGGAACATCATGGAGGACCTGAGTGTAACCCCGTCGGAGGAACTTGACATGCTTGTACGATATCTCGGCAATGAATCCTCAAGACAGGCAGCAACCATAAGGAAATGTAATGCCAACGACCCGAAAACCGCCCTGAGATTAGTGTGGGAAAGGCTTGAAGAGAGATATGGGGCACCCGAGTTGATAGAAAGTTCTCTCAGACGTCAGATTTCATCGTTTCCAAAGATTGGGAATCAGGACATGAAAAGACTCTACAATCTTTTGGATTTAGTGGAAGAAATAGCTTCAGTTAAACGGCAGTCCCAGTATGCATCCCTTTTTGGATACTTTGATTCTCCCACTGGCATAAATCCGATTGTTACAAAACTTCCTACATCACTACAAGACAAATGGACTGCCGAAGCGACAAAGTACAAGAAGCGTGAGTCAGCCATATATCCGCCATTCACCTTCTTTATCAACTTCTTGAAGGACATGGCTCGGATGAAGAATGATCCAAGTTTTAACTACTCATGTTCTGATGGTGAGAAGCCCTATGTGAACCATCCAAAGAATTTCCAGAAAACAACAGTAGTTGCTGCCAGGAAAACTGAAACACAGAGTTCTTCTAATCATGTTTTGACTGAAAACAATGACTTGGCTCGATGCCCTCTTCACAACTCGAATCATACCTTGAATGAATGTAACAAGTTCCGGTCCAAGACTTTTGAAGAAAGAAAGAAGTTTATCATGGCTAATGGAATATGTCTCAAGTGTTGTAAAAACAAACATTATGCTAAAAACTGCACGACTTTGGAAAGGTGTGGCTTGTGTAATCAGTCCTCTCATCCCACGGCACTTCATACTGAAAATCCGAGTCCTCAAGATCACAGGAGAAGAGAAGACCATGGAGGGGAGAAAAACCATGAAGGGGAGCAACGTCGGCAAACAGTCACAATTTCTTGCACCAAAATATGTGGAACAGTAAGAGGAACAAGTAAATCTTGTGCAAAAATTCTGCCAGTGAAAATATACCGTAAAAACTCTGCCAGTCACTTCAGAATTGTTTATGCTATGTTGGATGATCAGAGCAATCATTCCCTAGCAGCACCCTCACTCCTTGATGCATTCAATGTTGGCGGACCCGAGTATGAGTACACTTTGACATCTTGTTCAGGTTCAGTTATGTCAGCAGGAAGAAGGGCTCAAGGACTCGTCGTGGAATCCCTTGATGGCAGCAGTTCCTTCGATCTACCCACATTAATCGAATGCTCGGATTTACCTAACAACAGGGAGGAGATACCTTCACCTCGTATAGCTGAACAATATTCCCATCTAACAGATATCAAAGACAGCATTCCAGAGTTGATTGAGACTGCTGAGATCGAGCTACTGATTGGACGAGATCTCACTTCAGCTCATATAGTAGAGGATCAAAGACATGTGACAGGATGGTCTGTTCCCTTTGCTCAGAAACTTCCCCTAGGCTGGGTAATTATTGGGCCTGTGTGTTTAGATGCCATTCATATGCCTGATAAAGTGACAGTACATAAAACATATGTGTTAAGCAGTGGCCGTCTCTCAGTATTCCAGCCTTGTGATAGCAAGCTACTGGTTAAGGACAATATCTTCTTAAAGACAGATCATGATGAGAAAGTTGCCCCCTCCAAAGAAGACACTGCCTTTCTTGACATTATGGACAAAGAATTCCAAAGAGACTCAGATGGTTATTGGGAGGCACCTATTCCGTTCCGAAACCGAAGGCAGCCATTACCAAACAATAAACCACAGGCCATCAATCGAGCGCTGTCTCTTGATCGAAGTTTGAAACGGAACCCTACCAAGAGAGAACATGTGTCAAAGTTCATGGACAAAATATTTGAGAAGGGACATGCAGAGGAAGCGCCACCTTTACCCGATACCAAAGAAAGATGGTACCTTCCTATGTTCGGTGTTTATCACCCGCAGAAAAGAGATTCCTTACGAATGGTGTTTGACTCGTCTGCGAAGTTCAACAACATCTCGCTCAATGATGTCCTTCTCAAAGGTCCAGACATTACGAACAATCTCGAAGGCATCTTACTACGTTTTCGACGTGAGAGGGTGGCAGTAATACGGGATGTGGAGCAAATGTTTCACAATTTTAAGGTGAAAGTAGATCACAGAGACTACTTGCGGTTTTTATGGCACCCAGAGAATAATTTAGACCTACCCTTAAAAGAGTACAGAATGACTGTCCACGTCTTTGGGAATCGCCCATCTCCGGCAGTCGCAACATATGGACTACGTCGCTGTGTTGCTCACTCTGACCCTGATGTGATTGACTTTATAACAAAAGACTTTTACGTGGATGATGGACTCTTAAGTTGTCCAAGTGAAGATATGGCCATTGACCTGATGAAGAGAACTCAGCTTGCCCTGAAGGAAGGAGGACAGCTTAAACTTCATAAAATCTCCTCAAACTCAAAGTCTGTGTTGTTGAAGTTTCCAGCAGATGATCTGGCCAAAGACCTAAAGGATTTAGATATTGGTGGAGACGATTTACCTGTACAGAGAAGCCTTGGTATGTCGTGGGATATCAATGCTGATGTCTTCACCTTCAAGATATCAACTGACCAGAAGCCCTTCACTCGCAGGGGAGTCTTGTCAAACATCAATAGTCTGTTCGACCCCCTTGGTTTTGCATCTCCAGTAACTGTGCAAGGGAAGATGTTATTCCGACAGATGCTATCAACCTCCAGTGAAGTTGATTGGGACGATCCCCTAGATGACTCGTTCCGCTTGAAATGGTCTAATTGGGTCAACTCCGTCAGTCATCTTGAAGATGTCAGGATACCAAGGATGTGCAGCAAGAATTCTGTTTGTGAGTCAAAACGCAAGGAAGTGCACATTTTTACGGACGCCTCCAAAGATGCGATAGCTGCAGTGGTTTTTCTGAAAGTATGGAAGGACGAGGGTAACAGTGATGTAGGTTTCCTTATTGGCGAGGCCAAAGTGGCTCCAGCACATGGCCACACAATCCCCAGGCTGGAACTGTGTGCAGCGGTTCTTGGGATAGAGATAGCAGAAATCATCAAAGAACAGATGGATTTAGAAAAGAATACTTTCAGATTTTACAGTGACAGTCAGATTGCTCTTGGTTATATAACCAACGACGCCAGACGTTTTTATGTCTACGTTGCGAATAGAGTGAGTAGGATTAGGTCATTTAGTGAACCTGACCAATGGCGGCACATTACTACCGATCAAAATCCAGCAGATTTGGGTACTCGATCGTTCGATGCTCAAGAACTCCCTCAAAGTATGTGGCTGCGAGGACCAGCATTCCTTAGGGAAGACAACCTCTCCACTACCTTTGTGGGAGCACGTGAGGACTTTGCTCTCATATCAGATGATGATAAGGAAGTTCGACCTATTGTTGAAGTCAACATAACGACCATCGAGGGGAAGACCCATAGTTCTTTCAATTCTCGCTTAGAAAGGTACTCACAATGGACTAAACTAGTTCGCAGTATAGCTATTTTGAAGCATGTCTTACTTGCAAAGGACTCCTGTAAACATTCAACGAGACGATGGCATTGCTGTCCACAGTCTTTGAATTTGGACACCCTGAAATCAGCTGAGATTCATATTTTGAGAGAGGTACAAAGGTCTGAATTCAGTGAAGAGGTAGAATGTCTCATCAAGGAGAAGCCCATACCTAAAGGTAGCAGCATCATTTCCTTGGCCCCATTTCTGGACTCCAATGGCTTACTGCGTGTTGGTGGTAGGATTTCTGCTGTACAGAAGTTAGTTAACTTGGACATACATCCAATAATCATACCTAAGAAATCCCACATAGCTACCTTATTGACTAGGCATTTTCATGAGAAGGTGTCCCACCAAGGACATAAGATTACAGAAGGCAAGATCAGGTCATCTGGATTCTGGATAATTGGAGCCAAACGTCTGATAGCATCGGAGATTCACCACTGTGTCACATGTCGCAAATTGCGAGGAGCCTTCTGCGGTCAGAAAATGGCTAACCTTCCAAAGGATCGTTTGACCCCAGGACCTCCATTTACGTTCGTCGGCCTCGATACGTTCGGACCTTGGGATGTAACAGCACGGCGTACACGGGGAGGATTAGCCACAAGCAAGAGATGGGCAATTATGTTTACGTGCCTGGTATCAAGGGGTATCCACATTGAGCTCGTTGAGGAATTGAGCACTTCCTCTTTTATCAATGCGTTAAGGCGTTTCCTCTCTATACGAGGACCTGTCCATCAATTCCGTTCTGACAGAGGAACCAACTTTGTTGGAGCTGCAAAGGAACTACAGATGGTTCATCAGTTCGTGGAAAAACCCATGGTACAGAGATTCTTGCAGGACAATGAGTGCTCATGGATATTCAACCCTCCACATGCATCCCACTTTGGTGGAGCCTGGGAGCGCATGATCGGTGTGACGCGCAGAATCTTGGACAGCATGCTTTTACGAAATGGAATGAAAGGTTTAACCCATGACACACTTTCTACATTTCTGGCAGAAGTTTGTGCTATAGTGAATTCACGACCACTTACCACCATTACAGAGGATGCCAGTGATCCATCCTTCCTTACACCTGCAATGATACTCACTCAGAAGATAGGACACTTACCAGAATCATTGCCGGACATTGACCCCAAGGAATTATACAAGTCTCAGTGGCGTTACGTTCAAACTCTTGCGGCTGAGTTTTGGAGAAAATGGGAATGTGAGTACTTATCTGCCCTACAAATTCGACGAAAGTGGACGTCAGACAAACCCAGTTTAAAGGAAGGAGACGTGGTGATGCTAGAAGAGTTTGAGAGTCCAAGGAATCAGTGGCCGGTTGCACGTGTAAATAGAACCATTCCTTCTGCTGATGGACATGTACGTGAAGTTGAAGTGTGTGTGGTTAGGGGGACACTGTATCTCATTATGTTAGACCCATTCACAAACTTGTGCCACTAGTCTTGTCTTAGTTGTTGTGTATGAAACATTGTAAGATACGTAAGATACATTTGTGAATTTGTGATACATTTGTTAGGTTTATTTTCCTAAGAGACGTGTAATTGATATAGTGATTTCTTGTACAGAAATCAGAAGGGGAGTGTGGTGACACGGAAATTGTCCGTGTTGGTTTTAGATTTTATGTTCTGTTTTATACCTGTACTGTATTTCCGGGAAGACTTCACGTTTTGTTTCGGAGGCATATTTGCCCCTTTTATATTGTTTTGAAGGCCCAAAGAGTAAGTTTTTCCTTTGCATATTTGTAATCACATTATAATTATTGCATACGATAAGTCTTAACTGTTGTCTATACTTGATTTTTGCATATTTTTGTTATAAATCCTAAGTGCACAAACGCACATGGCATTGGCGTTAGGGAAAATCTGGATATGTATATTTATGTATCGATACTTTATCACTTTACTTTATGAATTATTTGGTTTGTATCAAGTTTGTATTAAGTTGAAAGGTCAAACAATGTAATACAGTATTGACTCTAGTATTTAGAAAGTCATAAAACAGATTTTTTATGTATTTTTCAAATTTGGCATAATGTATGTCATGGATTGTCATGGTGTTATCTCACTTATTTAATAACTGTTTATATAATTGTTTGTTTATGAATTTATTTGTAAGACGGCTGTTTTGTTTTGTAGTCTCTTACCCTCATGACGAGGAGGCCAATAAACATCTTAAACACAATTAAGCTTGTTTGTGCACACCTCCCCTTACCTGAGAAAACTGTACGGTTAAAAATCTCGACCTTTAAGATACAACCTTGACCATAATTTTTGAAGGGTTAGGACTATGGCTGTCATACTTCAAATATAAAATTCTTGTGAAAAGACCTTTCATTTGATATCAAGAACTTTGATCTTAGACTTTGACCTACTTTTTAAAAACTTTAACCTTGGCCATAACTTTCGAACGGTAAAGGCTTTGACCTTGACCCCGGAGTTTGTCCTACCTGTAGAAACGTAAACCTTGGCCATAACCTTTGAACAGGTGGTGCAAGAGTTTTATATTCTACATTTGTATTTCTTGTGGAAAAAACCTTACTTTAGGTACTAATATATTATTATAGTTGATCTAGATCTGCATTTAAGAAAGCTTAACTTTCGCTATGTTGCCATACGGGGGCATCAGTGTTTCAGAAACACATCTTGTTTTTATTGTCTAGAATTTGGGCAGTTGTAGTTCCATACTGATAATTTTTTTTCTAATTTCCTTCTAATGCATTTTTATAATTTTGGTACCAGTACCTGGGGCATTTTACGTATTTTGTAAATCAATAAAGGTTTTTGACAAGAACTTTAAGGAGACTACTTCCTGAAGGGGGAGGGGGGGGGTTTAAAATGTTCTTAAATGCAATTTTGTTATATTGGTACCTAAAGAAGGGTATTCTCACTCGAAATACAATGTGAAATATAAAAGTAGGCCAAGGTTAAAGTTTTTTTTATAAGTACGGAAATCTCCCAGGTCAAGGTAAAAAAAGTCAAGTTAATTGGTATCCAATTAACGGCCTTCCCACAAAGAATACATAAGACATATGTGAATTCCTAGCCACTATCCTTCAAAAGTTATAGCTAAGGTTAAAATTTTAAAAAGTAGGTCAAGATCAAAAATCACCATTCTTGATATTAAATGAAAGGTCTTGTCACAAGGATTAAATATGAAAAGTATGAAAGCACTAGCCCTAATCCTTCAAAAGTTATAGTCAATGTTTGTTTTTTTAAAGCAAGTCAAACTACAAGGTCAGGGTCAAAGGAGCAAAGTTCTTGGTATCCAGTGAAGGGTCTTCTCACAAATATTACATCTGTGAAGTATGAGAGCACTAGCTCTCAGCGTTTAGAAGTTATGACCAAGATTAAAGTTTCTTCATAAGTACGAACATCTCCAAGGTCAAGGTAACTGGTATCCAATGAAAGGTCTAGCCACAAAGAATACATGTGTAAAGAATGAAAGACATAGCCCTTACACTTCAAAATGTATAGACAGGATTAAACAATTCAAAAAGTAAGTCAAACTTCGAGGTCAAGGTCAAAGTTCTTGATATCAAATAAAAGGTCCTGTAACAATAATTAAATATATGAAGTATAAAGTACTTTCCCGAACCATTAAAGAGTTATGGTCAAGGTTTATTTTTAAAAGTAGGTCAAACTACATGGTCAAGGCCGAGGATCTTGATATCTTATGAAGGCCTCCTCACAAGAATTACATATGTGAAGAATGAAAGTACTACCCTTTAGCGTTTAAAAGTTATGGCTACGGTTAAAGTTTTTTCATAGGTACGAAAATCTCCAAGATCAAGGTCAAAAGGTCATTGTTGTTGGTATCCGATGAAAGGTCTTTCCACAAAGAATACATCTAATATGAAATATAAAAGTCCTGGTATCTACTGTTCAAAAGATTTAGCCAGATTAAAAGTTTGGAATTTGTGTGTAAAGGTGGGTCAAACTCCAAGGTCAGGGTCAAAGGATCAAATTTGGTGGGTCCCATAGAAAGGTCTTGTCACAAGGAATACACAGGTAAAATATGAAAACTCCACTTAATCAAAAGTAATGGACAAGGTTAAAGTTTTTGCGGACAGACAGACAGATGAACGGACACGACAAAAACTATATACCCTCGAAACGTCGTTTGCGGGGGCATATAAAGATGTAAATTTCAATGTAAAGAATGCAACACATCAGTGTGTTCTTTATGTACTATATCTGACATAGGGGACATACCATTACACCTGTTTAGGACATTTTTAATTCAAAGAGAGATGTCATAAGAAAAGATGCTAAAGAGTTAGAAAAAAAATAACTTCTCCAACCTATGAAGAAATTGCCACTGATATAGAAACTAAGATTGAGTTATCATGGCTTAAAACATTTTTCTTATGTAATCCTGTGTGTTTTTAGTACATTATATAGCATGATAGATTTGGATTTTTAAAAACTGTACATTAAGTCACCTGTAACCGTACATTAAGTTGACAAAACTCTCAATTCATAACTTAATCGACAGTTTTTTTGTTAACTTAATGTACAATTACAGGTAACTTAATGTACAGGAAACGTTGAAAATAATACATAAAATGCACAATATTTTCTGAACTTCATTAGTAATGAAATATATAGAACACAGGTAAATAATTTTTTTATTTAGTAAACAATTATGCATGAATATCAAAAAATTGTATGAATTACTTTATTCAATCTCTGCTGCTATTCATTGTTGGTTCAATTGTAGGATCAAACTGTAAAAGATTTTTGGACCGTTTTTCTCTGTTTTAAGCTTTTCTTCAATTTCAACTTCATACAAGCGGGTCGCCGCTGTTGTTCTCAAAGAATGTTTCATATAGTGTTCCTCAAATCCTGATTGTTCACAAAGATATACGAAATTTTTTGCCAAAATGTAAACACCACCTTCAGAAACTACATTACTTGCAAGTTTCTGCTTGTTTCTCTAGCTACCTACTTTAGAGTATGTACCATCCTTTGGTCTGTATTTTGGAGAAATATGTATTACTTTCTCCATCCGATGAGGACATCTTCACTCATTAAGCTTTACATGGGAAGTAATCAGAAAGCAAATGAGCTATCATTTAAACTGGCACTGCCCATTAAGTTAAACAATACAGTAATTGTTTCCATCCCTCACTCTCTTGACAATCAAGTGTGTTTCGTAATAATAGCAAATACATAACCATCAACTTGGACAGTTAATTTGTTAACAATAAAGAAAATGTATTAAGTAGGATAAAGTCCATTCTGTGTGAGAGAAAGAAACTATTCTAGGCCCTTCGGGCCTCAGAGAATGGACAGTTTTTGGACTTTCTCCTTTTCTTCTCTCTCGGCTAGCTTTCTGTTGCTTTTGTCTCAAGATTTCTACTTCTGCCTCAGCTTGCTTGGCCAGGGTCCTTAAAGTGAAAACAAGAGGCCCATAACCACATCGCTCACCTGAGCACATCGACTAGGCAAAAATGCAAACTGAAAAGATAACTGAGGGGGGGGGGGGTGAATTTTATTATTTCTGTGTATAATGCCTTCATATAAATATAGTATATAGATTTGCTGTTGTTGATAAAAAAAATTAAAAACATTTTGTTCCTTTATATTACTTCATAATAATTTGAATTTGATTCCCCATTGTATCCCTCCCTACCTCAAAGGGCCATGATCTGAACAAATTTAAATCTTCAACACCTGAGAATGTTTACATGTCAATATGAATAAACATAGCTTTTCTGTTGGGATTTGTCCCTTTATTTTTCTTTGTAAAACTTTGATCCATCATTGTGACACCACACTGCCCTTGGGGGTTATGATTTGAACAAATTTAATTCTATACTACCTGAGAATTCTTCCATATAAATACTGGTATCACTAATCATGGTTTTGCTATTCGTGAGAAGAAGATTTTTTAAATATATTTTAATGTAAAACTTGGATTCCCCATCGTGGCCCCCACCCTATTTCTGTGGGTTATGATTTGAACAAACTAGAATTTACACTACCTGAGGATGATTCCATATAAACATAACTAATCCTGGCTTTGAAGTACTTGAGAAGAAAATTTAAGGAATAACTGTCTATAGTTATTGTAGAATGCCAGGGCATAAACGTTAGTGGGAAATATGGGATAATTTGAAGAAGCCCGTTATGCATAATTTATCCCATGTTTCCTACTATCGTTGATGTCACTGGCATACTCTACTAATTAGACAACGATTTCTTACATTTCCATTTCATTGTAAAATAAAATTTAGAATTTAAAAATGTTGACATAGATTTAAATTATAAGAAGACTCCTATGCCAAATTCAATAGTCCTCGCCCACTGACTGCACACTAGGCCTCTTTAGCTCCTGACCTATCGACCTGCCTAATTTACATACCGGTAGAATTATCAAGAAATTAACTCTGCTATATTTCAGAGAGTTATCACAGAGTTAAAAAAATAGAAATCGGAATATGTTAAAACATTTAAGGAATCACTATCCAGTTAGTATAGTATGCCAGGGCATCAACAATAGTGAGAAACATAGGATAATTTGCATAACGGGCAAAGGCTGTTATGCATAAATTATCCCATGTTTCCCACTATTGTTGATATCCCTGGCATACTATACTAACTAGACAGTGATTCCTTATATTTCCATTTCATTGTGAAATAAAATTGTAGATTTAGACATTAAACATGTAGACATAGATTTAAATTACACAAGGATTCCCATCCAAATTTCAATAGTCCTCTCCCACTGACGTCAAACACAACGGCAAATACATGCCTATTTGGCCTCCATAGCGTCAGACTCAGAGACAGATGCGCACGAGATTTGCATGCATATTAGGCCACCTTAGCTCCTGACTTATTGACCTGCCTAATTTACATTCCGGTAGAATTATCAAGAAATTAACTCCGCTAACTTTCAAAGAGTTATCACTGGGAGAAAAATTAGAAATGGAAATATTTCCCTATATATTCCTATGTAAGACTTTAATCGGCAATTTTGGTCCCACCCTATCCCCGGGAGTCTTGGTTTGAACAAACTTGAATCTACACTACCTGAGGATGATTTCACATGAGTTTCATCTTTCCTGGCATAGGAAACTGGTTCTTGAGAAGAAGATATTTGAAGATTTTCCCTATTTATTCCAATATAAAACTTTGATCGGCCATTGTTGCCCCACCCTATACCCAAGGGTCATGATTTGAACAAACTTTAATCTGCACTATTTGCGGATGATTTCTCATGAGTTTCACCTTTCCCGGCCCAGTGGTTATTAAGAAGATTTTTTTTAATTTCCTATATACTCCTATGTAAAACTTTGATCAGCCATTGTGGCACCACCCTACCCCCGGGGGTAATGATTTGAACAAACTTGAATCTACACTACCTTAAGATGATTCCATGCACATGAGTTTGATCTTTCCTGGCCCAGTGGTTCTTGAGAAGAAGATTTTTCCTATATATTACAATGTAAAAATTTGATCGGCCATTGTGGCGCCACCCTATCCCCGGGAGTCCTGGTTTGAACAAACTTGAATCTACAATACCTGAGGATGATTTCACATGAGTTTTATCTTTCCTGACTCAATGGTTCTTAAAAATAAGATTTTTCAAGATTTTCCCTATATATTCCTATGTTAAACTTTGTTCGGCCATTGTGTCCCCACCCTACCCTCGGGGGTCACTTCAGAGGTGGCATTATTATTAGACCAGGTGTGAATGTAATAGACAAAACGTCAGGATAGGAGATGTAAAGTAAGGGCCTCAGTATCAGAATTTGATAAATGAGCTCACAATATTTTGATATGAAATATTTTTTACTGTTTAATATAAGCATATGGAATGTAATCTTAAAGCAGTATTTTTTTAATTAAATATCAGTTTCCAATAATAATAATAACTAGATGAGATCTCGTTGCGAGCAACGAGTAGGTCTTCCGTTGAATTTCTCGATAAGATGAGATATGATTTTGACTGAGATATTCGTTAAAAGAGAATGACATTAAGTTTTCCTTCATTACTTTTAAAGTTTCTGTTTTATCACCATATTCTGATCATCTTTTGTTCAATATGGCTTTTAGAGATACTCCCTCTTTTCAAAACGTAAAGCATAAAAAATATATCATTTTGGCCCTTTGCAACCACTTATTACGTAAGATATGATCAAAATTTTATAATATATTGTTGCAAATCGTTAAGATAAAAATCTTTGCTTCTCATAATGGATACTTATCAAAAAATATTTATCATGAAAGAGTTGAAGATGAAAGACTTTTGACCCCTCTAAGCCCCTAATTTAAGGAGTCAGCCCCATATTTTCTCGATATCAAATGAAAGTTCTTGTGATTTCAAAGACTTTTTGTTCAACACCTATCCAGAGATTTCTTTTCCTTGTGGAGATATGCTTCATATACATACATGCAGTAGATATAGTCATGTACTAAATATACAAAAATAACGAAAATTAAACGACAGGAATTTTTGGAGGTAGGTGTGTTGTACATCCTTAATTGGACCATTTTACAAAAATTCAAAGTATGCATATTGTTCAAAACATTTTTCTGACAATCTTTTGTTCAATATTGCTTATCAAAATATCCCCTCTTTTCGAGATATGAAGTTTCAAAGATTTGACATTCTGACCCCTTGTGACCCCTAATTACGTAACATATGATCAAAATTGTATCATATATTGTTGCAAATCGTTATGATAAATACTTTTGCTTCAGTAATGTATAACAAATATTGATCATTAGAGTGTTATAGATAAAAGACTTTTGGCCCTTCTGAGCACCTAATTTGAGGGGTCAGCCCCATTTTCTTGGTATCAAATGAAAGGTCCTGTAATTTTAAAGATTTTTTGTTTAACACTTATTCAGAGATTTCTATGCGTTGTGAAGATATGCTAAATGGAAATATTTAGAGGCCACTCCTACAAGTCCTTAATGGGGCCGTTTTACAAAAAATCAAAGTATGCATATTGTTTAGAACATTATTCTGACCATCTTTTGTTCAATATTGCTTATCAAAATATCCCCCCTTTTCGAGATATAAAGCATCAAAGATTTGACATTCTGGCCCCTTGTGACCCCTAATTACCTAACATATGATCAAAATTGTATCATATATTGTTGCAAATCGTTAAGATAAATACTTTTGCTTCAGTAATGTATAACAAAATATTGATCATTAGAGAGTTATAGATAAAAGACTTTTGGCCCCTCTGAGCCCCTATTTTGAGGGGTCAGCCCCATTTTATTGATATCAAATGAAAGGTCTTGTGATTTTGAAGTTTTTTTGTTCAACACTTATTCAGAGATTTCTATGCGTTGTGGAGATATGCTAAATGGAAATATTTAGGGGCAACTCCTACAAGTCCTTAATGGGGCCGTTTTACAAAAATTCGAAATATGCATATTGTTTAGAACATTATTCTGACCATCTTTAGTTCAATATTGCTTAACAAAATATTCCCCCTTTTCGAGATATAAGGCGTCAAAGATTTGACATTCTGGCCCCTTGTGACCCCTAATTACGTAACATATGATCAACATTGTATCATATGTTGTTGCAAATCATTAAGATAAATACTTTTGCTTCAGTAATGTATAACAAAATATTGGTCATGAGATAGTTATAGAGAAAAGACTTTTGGCCCCTCTGAGCCCCTAATTTGAGGGATCAGCCCTATTTTTTTGACATTAAATGAAAGGTCTTGTGATGTTGCACATTTTTCCTTCAATATGCTTTAACAAATTATGAATAGGTGTGAAGATATGAAACAATATGTGTCAAATTTTGTGAGATATTTCTGAGACATTTTTTCGGGCCCTACTGAGCTGCGGCGCCTTTTGCGCTAGAAAGATTTGGAGGCCCAACTACAACTCACCAAACCTTCCTCTATTTTCACTGAAAATCTTAAGTCGATATCTTTAGTCGTTTCGGAGGAGTTTCCAGGACAAGCTGACCCTCTGAAAAGCAGAAAATCGTCCATATCTCACGACCTATCAAGATCAATTGAATATCTTTCAGATCTGAAAGTTTGGTATAAATCGGACGAGCCATCTCTGAGAAATCGCTTGCACAAAATCGGTTGGAAGAAAAATAATAATAACTAGAGCAAAGCTCGTTGCAAAGCAACGAGTAGGTCTTCCGTCCGGTTTTGACCGGAAGTGACATCAACATAAGAAAGCAATGAGCTAAGTAATCTCCAGCGACTTTATAATTTCAATTTGGCATCAAAACCTTCAAAATAAACTATTTTTGGCTACTTCCGGTTTGACCGGAAGTGACGTCGACGGACGGAAAATTAAGATTTAAGCATCCAGTGACATATGTTACCCCAAAACCTTTCAAAAAAGGCAAAAATATGCATTTTTTACTACTTCCGGTTTGACCGGAAGTGACGTCGCCGGACGTATTTTGACGACGCCATTAGATTAAGCTTGATATTTTGAACAACTTTGCTTCTTTGACATATTACAAATTCTCAATACTTTTTGAGATATCAAGGAAAAACTTTCGGCCCCTTTTGGCCCTTTATTATAGGGGCCAGCCCCTTATTGTTGATATCCTTTGAAAGATCTTCACATTCTCTACAACTTTTGTTCTATATGTTTTAACAAAATATTTGTAGGTGAACAGATATCGAAGAAAAAGTGTTAGAAATTTTAAAATTCTCGACATGCCCTTTATCGGACCATAGCGAACGTCGGCGTGCAGCACTTCCGGTGAAAATGAAATACGTATGTCACATCTACATATATTACTCTATCATTGCTGAAAAACTCAAGTTTCTATCCTAAGCCGTTTTTGAGAAAACTCGCGGACAAACTGACCCCCTGAAAATCACTAAATCGCGAAAATCTCAAAACCGGGAGTGACGTCATCAAAATAAAAAATTATATATCAGGTTTGTTCGATGTTCTATCAGTCCTGAAAGTTTCATGAAAATCGAGCGAGCCGTTTCCGAGAAATCGTGTACACAAAATCGGTAAGAAAAAAAAAACAATAATAACTAGATACGATCTCGTTGCGAGCAACGAGAGGTCTTCCGTCCGTTTTAGGAAAAGAAACCCACGTAAAATCGAGCTGAAAAGAGATTCAAAATTTTGGTCACAAGGAGGATTGAAACCATGTCGCCAACGTGAATGCGCTTTTTTTTTTACTTTTATATCCCCAACGCGTTAACCATTAAGCTATTGAGAGTACTGCTCTAAATATACTTGTGTATACCACGGTACTTTTGCAACAGTCTGTCTAAGAATTATAAAAAGCATTCATAATTTCGCGCCAAACGCCACGAGTAAATATTCGCGCCTTTTCTTTGGACTGATCTATTAGATAGGTATGATAGCATCAATTAAATTTTAAAAATAAAACATTCTTAGCGCCTTTATTTTATTTCGACGTTAAGAAAGTATATGTAACACATTATACACATTACATATCGTATCTAGCCCAGTTACACTAAAGCAGTGAAACGGAAATTAAGTTTTAAGATTGACACTCAATTGCAACGTACTACTGTAACGTGTCGGATCTGAGCGGTCAGTAGGTCCGTGCTCGGATTACCGAGTTTTACTAGGGATATGATTGAATGCAATATATACAGATAATAATATGACACCTGCCTGGTGTCTTTAAATCAAATGACGTAAGTGCTTTGTATAATTATATATCTTCAGTTAATACCGGCACCTGCCTTGTGCCATCTGATAATTGCCTCACTATACTCGTAAAACTGACTATATAAGTCAACATCTATCTGCCTGGTGCCTCTTGATTTAGCCTTTAACACCTGCCTGGTGTATTACTGCTTACCAAGTTGCCTATATAACTCTAGCCAAATGGCTACAATATACTTACACAGTATGATTTAACTTTGTAAGAGCTTCTCTGTCCTAATGACAAACCTATAGCTAATGTCACGCAACTATATTTTAACTATTCACTAACTACAGCAACTTTACACAATCCGATTTGATCGTTACACCGATTGGATTCTGTACCAAAGTGAAGACACAAACCAGTTGGCTGCACTGCCCCCTTGTACCTCAACTTAATCAATGATCATAAGTTATCAGATATCATATTGATAAAATACTGCCTTTCTTTTGGCAACACTATTATCATTTTCTAACAGAACATCATTTATCAATAATACTTGTATAATTCTTTTGTCAATTGACCAATTAATTACAATATTTTTATTGATTAGCTATTATAATATAAACAAGTAACGGGACGTAACTCCTCGAACCATTTCACTACTACGTGAGAGTCGAAGTAGTTTTTTACATTTCATGTATCCTTATGTCAGAATGGTTTAATCAAACGCTCAGCTGCCTCCATAAACCCCTACTCGCGAAATGGCGGAGTTGACAGAGGCAGCCGCCATCTTGGGCCCGCTTCAGATTTTCAAATATTAATATCTAGAGTTCAGATTAACCAATAATCAAACAACTTATATAGTAAGCATCAATAGAAAGGTCTAGATCAATATTCCAAAAATAAATAAAAAATATTGAAAAACAAAAAAGTTAGAAAATACGCTTTTTTCAATTCGCATCTCCTAACGACAGGAAGTATTGACGACGAACGAAAGGTCGCGTCCTGGATAGTATCTATCACGATCTATAATCCCTGAAAGTTTCACATTGATATCTTTTACCGTTCTTGAGATTAACCACAGACAAAATGTCATTTTTAAAATCAGGAAATGTCCCGTAGCTTGGCATCAGATAAGAATTTTCAAAAAAAATCGCTCAGATAGATCAAGTTCATGTTACGATACATCGTTTCTGAAAATTTCATGTAATTCCATCCAGCAGTCTTCGAGAAATCGCGTGCACAAAATTTTGGGAAAAAAATAAAAAGAATAATAATAAGAAACAGTAGAATAACTAGAAAAGAAACTCGTTGCGAGCAACGAGAGGTCTTCCGTCCGATTCTGAAAGAAAAACGTGAAATCGAAATGAAAAAGTGATAAAAAAAATTTCGGACATACGGGGGATGGAACCCGGGTCGCCAGCGTGAAAATCCAACGTGCTAACCATTACACCATTGGGGACCATCGCTTCAAATTTTTAAATGCGAATATCTCGAAGTAGGCATTTTCGATTCTAAATCAAATTACATATTTATCATTCTCAAAAAAAGTCTCTATTATCCTTATTACTATCAATGAAAAATATCAAAAAACAAAAAAGTTCAAAAAATTGCCCTTTTTCAATCACTTCCTGTGACGACCGGAAGTGGCGACGACACACGAAATGTTCTTATCACACATCTACAAACCAACCTCTATCATATCTGAAAGTTTGAGAATCCTACCTTTTATAGTTTCTGAGAACATTCACGGAATAGATTTTTAGTGGAAAAAATGAAAATTTGCAATAATTCCTGACCGGAAGTGAATTTTTCAAATTTCTTTTCATATTTAAAAATGGCATGGTACAACACATAATTCCTGAAATTTGGCTGAAATTCATTGAGTAGTTTTCGAGAAAACGCGATTTGAAAAGGTCAAAAAAATAAAAATGAAAAATAATAATAACTAGTGCTAATTGTAACGGGGACCGTTACAGATGTTCCCCAAACGCTCCCCAACTCCCTTTTGGTGCCATATTCCCTGTAAGCTTCATTAAATAAGACAAACTCGATGCATTTGAGACTTTAACAACGTTTACCCAGAAGTGTACAAAGTTCATTCAAATTTTAGCATTGCACGCGTGTGCATGTGAATGCATGTGCGTAATGACCATATCATCTTGTCTACACAATCTATATATTTAAATATACTAAATATTAAAGTATTTAATCCAAAAGTATTAAAAAGATACGCTCATTCAAGTGTTTTTTTTTATTTTGCTGATTTCACATGCACGCACGTGCATACATGAGCATGGTAACCATATCTTCTTGTAGATGTCCGTTACATCTATCTATAACCCCGTTTGGTTGAAAACGAAGGGAGTTATAGCTGTTAAAGTTTCAGCCAATCAGATTGCCGCGCACGAACATGCACGTGTGTGCATGTGCATGGTGACCGTATTTTCTTGTAGTAGTCCAGTATATCTATCTATGTTCCAAATCCCATCCTGTTTGGTTGAAAATCAAGGGAGTTATAGCTATTTAAAGTTTAAGCCAATCAGATTGCAGCGCACGTGCATGCACGTGTTTTCATGATAATTGCTATATATCATGTTGTAGGATATACTAATGCATGGCTATTTTCAAAATTTCAAAGGATTTCGTCAAAAAACAAGAAAGATATTGAGACTTTAGTTTCAGCCAATCAGAACGAAGCGCACGTGCATGCGCGTGAGATCTTGCTATTTTGACCATGTCATATTGTCTTTGCTTCTAATATATCCTTATATTATAAGTTTCAAAGCATTTCATCAAAAATTTTAAAAGTTACGCCTATATCAATTAAATCGGTCATTTCACATGTTACACGTGCACGCTCTTGCAAGCACGTGCGCGCAAAATGACCTTCGTTCCGCAAATCTACATAACATGTCTACTGACCCTAAAAACATTTCACCTTAGTCGGATGTATAGTTTACGAGATCATTCCCGGACAAAAAAGTACCCAGGAAGAAGAAGAAAAATAATAATAACTAGAAAAGAAACTCGTTGCGAGCAACGAGAGGTCTTCCGTCCAATTCAGAAAAAAAAAACGTAAAATCAAACTGAAAAATTGATTTTAAAAATCGGAAACACGGGGGATCGAACCCGGGTCGCCAGCGTAAAAATTCATTTCGGTACCCATTACAACCTTGGGAACCCGTTTCAAATTTAACATTCGAATATCGCGAGATTGCTTTTTTTGATTCGAGCATACTTTACATTTTCTTTAGAACTCAGTTTGAAATTATAAAATGAGAGCTAGCTTTCCAAACTTTGCTCAAGATGATCACATCGGAATTTGTTACTTGAGTTTTAACAGTAATTTTTAGGATAGATATATAGATATTCTATTAGTGATGAACAGGTGATACTGTTTTCTTTTCTTTTTTCAATATGCACTCAACATTTTATTCCATGCAACTCCATATACAGGCATGCCAATGTTATATATTTCTGCACTATTGTCGCCATTTGTCTACTACTTAAGTCGGGTCACGATACATTATTTCGTGCCAAACGTCACAAGTAGCTTTTAACGCTATTCCTTTGAAATGTTTGATCTATTGAATGGATGTGATAACGTCAATGAAAATTAGAAATGCATGTTCTTATGACCGGAATTTCGAGCATTAGAAAGTATATTTATCACATTGTACAAATATAATATCGTATACGGCCAAGTGACACTAAAGCAGTGTATTCGGTAAGATTTTCCTCGAATTTTGTATCCTGTTTACCCCCAAAGTAGAGATGAGTTACACGTTCATGAAAAGACTGGAATGTTTCACTGAAAAAAAAAATCACTAGCCTTCCGACGGTCTAGAAATCTGAAACTATTTATATGTTCAATAACTTGCATTTGATTACAAGAATATTTATGTAACCCTTAATAAACAATCTTTTTAAAAAAATTGTTTTCTTTTTTATTTCTGTCTTTTCTATTCATTTAATATGTCACAAGCCTGAAAAATAAACAGAACGCAAGTAAATTCAGAAACAGTGAATATGAAGAAGGCAAGTTTCTTGAAAAGCTATTTCTTATAACCATGGTTTAGGATAAGTTTTCCCTGGTGCAAAACCAAAGGTTGAAGTATTTCCACTTGTAGTCATGTTGTATTCTACTTTGAGATGTAAACAAAAGCAATTTCAATAGACGTTTGAGGAATCAATATATTAAAACTATACTCAATGCAATGTAATTGCGACGTGGCAATGCAAAGAATCCTTTACATTTCATAAATCTTTTTGGTAGAAGTTTCGTTCATCTAAACGCTCAGCTGACCTTCTAGAACCCGATTAGCTTAATGGCGGAGTTTACGGAGACGCCCCGCCATCTTGGACACGCTTCAGATTTTTAAATGCGAATATCTAGTGTGTGGATTGATCAATTCTAAAATAAATTATATATTAGGCCTTTCCAGTAGGGTGTCCATTCACATTAATTATACCAAAGAAAAATATTGAAAAACAAAAAAGTTTAAAAAGTGCACATTTTGAATTCACTTCCTGTAGCGACCGGAAGTATTGACGACGCAAACGAGGGCAAAATTGCACATCTATAATTCATGGTCTATCATCTCTAACAAGTCTTCAGTTAATATCTTTAGCCGTTTTCGAGAACATTCGAAGACAAAATTGCATTTTAAAATCAGGAAATTGCCCATAACTTGGCACTGGTAGAGAATTTTCCAACAAACGGAATTTTATATAAAATTCATATAGTGACCTATTATTCCTGAAATTTTCATTGAAATCCTCCGAATAGTTTACGAGAAATCGCCTGCACAAAATTTTGTCTAAAAAAAAAAGAATAATAATAATAACTAGATGCGTTCTTGTTGCTAAAGCAACAAGCAGGTCTTCCGACCCACTTTTCTTTAGAGTTCTATGCTGTGTCATCACAAGAAATAGATTTCAGAATGTATTTTTTTAGTTTACGTTCATTTACAGTAGTCTCTCAACACAGATCATAATTATTATAGATATTTCACAAAATATCTCAAAATATAGCTTTTAAAATTCGGTAAAATCTTCCATACATGTAATAAAAGAGAAAAAAGTAATTTGCAAAAGAAAAAATACAAAAACAAAGAAAAAATTTTTGCAACGCCCCCAGCGGGATTCGAACCCCCGACAGTGGGAAAAAGTTTGGTTCGGTCATATCGTTTCAATATATGCACGCATCAAGATACTGAACACATATTTAGAATTCTCATAAGACACACTATAAACCCTGTAAATCCTAAAGAAAAATATTGAAAAATAAAAAAGTTGAAAAATTGGACTTTTTGAATTCACTTCCGTTTGCGACCGGAAGTGCCGACGACGAAAAATAAAGGTCGTTGCCCATAACGGAGTTCGATGTTCTATTACCTCAGTGAGTTTCACTTTCATGTCTTTAGCCGTTCTCGAGAAAACTGCTGGACAAAATGCCTTTTAAAAAATACAAAAATCCCCAAAAATCGCGAACAAAAGTGATTTTCGAAAAAATGAAAAACACGTCTGGAGATATTCTCATGATGCATCTTCCTTGAGAAAATCTTTGAAATCTGTCCACGCATAGCTGAGATATCGGCTGTACTATGAAAAAAGAATAATAATAATAATAATAATAATAATAAAAAACAGAAGGAAAACAATAAGGTCTTCCGAAGGAAGTCGGAAGACCTTAATAAGAAACAATAGAATCACTATAAGGTCTTCCGTGAAGACGGAAGACCTTAATAAGAAACAGAGTAAAAACAATATGTTCCCCAACTTCGTTTGGGGAACATAATAATAATAATAAGAAACAGTAGAATCACTATAAGGTCTTCCGTGAAGACGGAAGACCTTAATAATAGGGAAAAAGAAACCGAACGAAAACAAGAAGGTCTTCCGTTGGAGACGGAAGACCTTAATACTAGATACGATCTCGTTGCGAGCAACGAGAGGTCTTCCGTCCGTTTTAGGAAAAGAAACCCACGTGAAATCGAGCTGAAAAGAGATTCAAAATTTTGGTCACAAGGAGGATTGAACCCATGTCGCCAACGTAAATGCGCTTTTTTTTTTTTACTTTTTTATCCTCAGCGCGCTAACCATTAAGCTATTGGGTGTACTGCTCTAAACATACCATTGTGTATACTTTTGCAACAGTTCACCTGTCTAAGAATTATAAAAAGCATTCATAATTTCGCGCCAAACGCCACGAGTAAATATTCGCGCCTTTTCTTTGGACTGATGTATTAAATAGGTATCATAGCTTTAATTAAATTTTAAAAATAAAACATTCTTAGCGCCTTTATTTTATTTCGACGTTAAGAAAGCATATGTAACACATTATACACATTACATATTGTATCTAGCCCAGTTACACTAAAGCAGTGAAAAGGAAATTAAGTTTTAAGATTGACACTCATTTCCAACTTACTACTGTAACGTGTCGGACCTGAGCGGTCAGTAGGTCCGTGCTCGGATTACCGAGTTTTACTGGGGATATGATTGAATGCAATATTTACAGATAATAATATGACACCTGCCTGGTGTCTTTAAATCAAATGACCTAAGTGCTTTGAACACTTATATACATGTATCTTAAGTTAATACCGGCACCTGGCTGGTGCCATATGACAATTGCCTCACCATACAACTGACTATATAAGTCAACAGCCACCTGCATGGTGCCTATTGATTTAGCCTTTAACACCTGCCTGGTGTCTTACTGCTTACCAAGTTGCCTGTATAACTCTAGCCAAGTAGCTACAATATACTTACACAGTATTTAACTTTGTGAGAGCTTCTCTGTCCTAATGACAAACCTATAGCTAACGTCACACAGCTATATTTTAACTTGTCACTGACTACGGCAACTTTGCAGAGTTCGATTTGATCGATACACTAATTGGTTTCTGTACCAAAGTGAAGACACAAGCCAGTTGGCTGTACTGCCCCCTTGTACCTCAACATAATCAATGATCATAAGTTATCAGATATCATATTGATAAAATACTACAGATTGCCTTTCTTTTGGCAACACTATTATTATTTTCTAACAGAACATCATTTATCAATATTACTTGTATAATTCTTTTGTCAATTGACCAATTAATTACAATATTTACATTGATTATCTATTATGATATAACCAAGTAACGGGAGGTAACTCCTCGAACCATTTCACTACTACGTGAGAGTCGAAGTAGTTTTTTACATTTCATGTATCCTTATGTCAGAATGGTTTAATCAAACGCTCAGCTGCCTCCATCAACCCCTACTCGCGAAATGGCGGAGTTGACAGAGAGAGCCGCCATCTTGGCCCCGCTTCAGATTTTCAAATGTTAATATCTAGAGTTCAGACAAATAAATATCCAAACAACTTATATAGTAAGCATGAATCAAAGAGTTTCTATTATCATTCCAAAAATAAATAAAAAATATTGAAAAACAAAAAAGTTAGAAAATGCGATTTTTTCAATTCGCTTCTCCTAACGACAGGAAGTACTGACGACGAACGAGGAGTCGCGTCCTGGATGGTATATATCACGATCTATAATCCTTGAAAGTTTCATGTTGATATCTTTTACCGTTTTTAAGTTTAATCGCGGACAAAATGTCATTTTAATTTCAGGAAATTGTCCGTAACTTGGCACCGGAAGCGAATTTCCAAAAAATCTCCCGGATATATAAAATTCATGTTACGACACATCATTTCTAAAAATTTCACGTCATTTCATCCAGTAGTCTTTGAGAAATCGCGTGCACAAAATTAAAAAGTCAAAAAAATAATAAAAAGAACTAGATACGATCTCGTTGCTAGCAACGAGAGGTCTTCCGTCTGATTCCGAAAAAAAAAACCTTTGTAAAATCTAGATGAAAAGGTAAAAAAAAATATTACACGCAAGGGGGATTGAATCCAAGTCGGCAGCATGAAAATCCAACGCGCTAAATATTACGTAATCTGTCGGGACGTCTGCTCTAAATCTTCTTGTATATACCTCTGTATAACAGTGCTTTTGTCTTAGAATTATGAAAGCTAGTCACTTTTCATAAATTCGCGCCAAACGCCACGAGTTAATCCTCGCGCCTTTTCCTTGGAATGTTCTATTTAATAGGTGTGATAGCTTTAATGAAATTAAAAAACTGTTCATTTAGCATAAAACTTGATGATTAGAAAGTATATTTAATACATTTCACAAACTCCATTTAGTATATAAGAAAGTAACACTAAAACAGTGAAACGGCTATGAATTTTAACTTTTTAAAAATTTCATTTTAAAGTGAACTCGCTAAAGTGAACTATCCCGATTAGTTAAAAGCATTCATGAAGAGATTGAAATGTTTCACAAAAAAAAAATGACTCGCCTTACGACGGTCAAGGAATTGGATATTGTTTGTGCTCAATAACTTGAATAAAATCTTTGAGACAATAATGTTAATATAAACTCTATTAAGCGATCTTTAAAAAAATAAGGTTATCTTATTTTGTCTTTTTTATTAGTTTAATATGGCACAAGTGTGCATGGGAAAAACAGTGAGTAAGTTTTATACTTACTGTATTCATTGATATCCTTCTTGAAAAACTATTACTTATAACAATGATTAATGAGTTGCTTTTCCGTGGTGCAATCATAGATATTAGGTATCGAATTTCATTTGCACATTTAGTCTTTTCTTTTTCTACTCTGAGAATCAACCAAAACCAATTATAGAAGACGTTTACTTAGAAGAATTTAGTTTGACACAGAATTGTTACGTTACTACAACGTGAAAATCCAAGTATTCCTTTACATTCCATTTGTCCTTATGTTACTTTCGTTCAAGCAAATGCTCGACTGCCTCAGTAAACCCCTATTGCGAAATGTCGGAGTTGACAGAGAGAGCGGCCATTTTGAAACGCTTCAAATTTTTAAATGCTAATATCTAGAGTTTAGATTTATCAATATTCAAACAAAATATATAGTAAGCATTATAAGAAAGGTTTCTATTAACATACAAAAAATAAACGAAAAATATTGAAAAACAAAAAAATCTAAAAAATTAGACTTTTTAAATTAGCTTCCGGTAGCAAGCGGAAGTAATGACGACAAACGAAAAGTCGCGTCCTGGATAGTATTTATTATCATCTATAATATCTGAAATTTTCACATTGATATCTTTTACCGTTCTTGAGAAAATCCGTGGACAAAAGAAATCAAAAAAAGGTCTGTAACTTGGCACCGGAAGCGAATTTCAAAAAAATCTCTCAGATGTATCAAATTCATTTAACAAAACATCTGTCCTGAAAATTTCATGTAATTCCATCCAGTAGTCTTTGAGAAATCGCATTAGAAAAATAATAATAAGAAGAAACAATAGAATCGCTATAAGGTCTTCCGTTAAGACGGAAGACCTTAACTAGATACGATCTCGTTGCGAGCAACGAGAGGTCTTCCGTCCGATTCAGGAAAAAAACCCTCGTAAAATCGAGCTGAAAAGTGATTCAAAAGTTTGGTCACAAGGAGGATTGAACCCTGGTCGCAATGAATATACACTTTCTTTTTCAATGGGTGGCACTGTAGCTCTCCGGTCTGTCAATATATTTTACCGGGGAGCTACAGTTCTCTCTAGTCCTGGTCTCTCAAGTATGTGTCCAAAATATATATAGATTTAATAAATAATATTTTTGGTATGGCTGTGGGCCCCTATCCTGACCACAAACTAGTCCTTTTTTTCTCAAGAATCCTGAATCCGCCACTGGTGTAGAATTATCGAATGGGGCTGGCTTTTACTTCATTTATTCTATATGAACTTAACTCTTTCCCATGCGATTTCATATTAAGGCATGTTGATATAATCTTTCTCTGCACTTCTATTTACTTCTATTTACTTCTGCACTCGTCAATCTCCATTGGCGTCGGAAAAAAAGAAATTATATAGGTATTGAAATAGGGATTTACTTTTTTTTTATTGGTTTAGCCCCCTCACTTTCGATTAGCCCCCCTTTCAATTTGCTTCCTACGCCCATGTGCAGGCCATTCACAATTTCCCGCATAACGTCACGAGTAAATCGTGGCGCCTTTTTTTCTTTCGCTATCGGGAGTACTGCTCTAAATGTACTTGTCTATACTTTTGCAACAGTACACCTGTCTAAAAATTATAGAAGGCACCAAACGCCATGACTAAATCTTCGTGCCTTTTCTTTGGACTGATCTATTAAATAGGTGTGATAGCTTCAATGAAATTAAGAAAAAAGAATGTTCTTCTAGCCTTAATTCGAGGTTTAGAAAATATATTTAACTCATTGTAAACATTGTATAGGTAAGTAACACAAAAGCAGTGAAGTGACTATAATTTTAAACTTTTTTTTATTTCTCGTTTATCCCCAAAGTGAACTATGCTGATTAGTTACACTTTCACGAAAAGGTTGAAATGGTTCGCCGAAAAACATGATTCACCCTACGTCAAGGTATCAGGTACCATTTATGTTCAATAACTTGAATCAGATTATTGAGAAAAGAATGTTAATATAAACTCCATTAATCGATCTTATTTAAAAAAGGTTTTCTTATTTCTTTCTTTTGTATTGTGTATTATGACACAAGTGTGCATGGGAAACACAGTGGTTACGTTTCTTGAAAAACTAATAAATTTTGAATACTGCTCTAAATATAGTTGTGTATACAGTACACCTGCAACAGTACACCTGTCTACTTAAGAATCATAAAAGGCGGGTCACTATTCATAATCTGGCGCCAAAAAGCACGAGTAAATATTCGTGCCTTTCCTTTGAACTGATCTATCAAATAGGTGTGATAGCTTCAATGAAATTATTAAATATTAAATAAAACAACTTTTTATCGCCTTTATTTTATTTCGACTTTAAGAAAGTATATTTAACACATTGTACACACGTATCTAGCCCAGTTACACTAAAGCAGTGAAACGGAAATTAAGCTTTAAGATTGAAACTGAATTGCAGCGTACTACTACGTGAAAGTCCACGTAGTTTTTTTACTTTTCATGTATCATTTAGTCAAACGCTCAGCTGCCTCCATAAACCCCTACTCGCGAAATGGCGGAGTTGAAAGAGACAGCCGCCATCTTGTGTCCGCTTCAGATTTTCAAATATTAATATCTAGAGTTCTGATTTACCAATATTCAAACAACTTATATAGTAAGCATCAATCAAAGGGTCTCTATTATCATTCCAAAAATAAATAAAAAATATTGAAAAACAAAAAAGTTAGAAAATACGATTTTTTCAATTCACTTCTCCTCACGACAGGAAGTACCGACGACGAACAAAGTGTCGCGTCCTGGATGGTATATATCACGATCTATAATCCCTGAAAGTTTCATGTTGATATGTTTTACCGATTTTGAGTTTAATCGCGGATAAAATGTCATTTTAATTTCAGGAAACTGTCCGTAACTTGGCACCGGAAGTGAGTTTCCAAATTTTCTCTCGGATATACAAAATTCATGTTACGACACATCTTTGCTGAAATTATCACGTCATTCCATCCAGTAGTCTTCGAGAAATCGCGTGCACAAAATTAGAAAGTCAAAAAAATAATAAAAAGAATAATAATAATAATAATAATAATAAGAAACAGTAGAATCACTATAAGGTCTTCCGTGAAGACGGAAGACCTTAATAATAATAATAATAATAAGAAACAGTAGAATCACTAGAAGGTCTTCCGTGAAGACGGAAGACCTTAACTATAAGGTCTTCCGTGAAGACGGAAAACCTTAATAATAAAAATAGTGGAAAAGAAACCTAAGAATAACAAGAAGGTCTTCCGCTGAAGACGGAAGACCTTAACTAGAAACAATCTCGTTGCGAGCAACGAGAGGTCTTCCGTCCGATTCAGGAAAAAAAACCCTCGAAAATCGAGCTGAAAAGTGATAGAAATAAATTGCCACAAAGAGGATTGAATCCAGGTCGCAAGCGTGAAAATCCAACGCGCTTTTTTCTCTTTTATTCCCAACGCGCTTAAATTACGCTACTGGGTCAACTGCTCAGAATGTTTTTGTATATACTTCTTCAACAATACACCTGTCTAAGAACTTTGAAAGGCGCGCCACTATCCATAATTTCGCGCCAAACGCCACGAGTGAATCTTCGCGCCTTTTCTTTGGAATGTTCCATTAAATAGATGTGACAGCTTCGATGAAATTAAGAAAAAAAGAACGTTCTTATAGCCTAAATGTCGAGGTTTAGACAGTATATTTAACACATTGTACATATTCTATATCGTAGGTAAGTAACACTAAAGACGTGAAATAGTTATCATTTTTAACTATTTTAAATTTCCCGTTTATCCCCAAAGTGAACTATCCCGATTAGTTACACCTTACTGAAAAGGTAGAAATGGTTCGCTGAAAAACCTCAAATGTCTCGCTCTACGACGGTCAAGGAACCAGATACCATTTATGTTCAATAGCTTTAAATATCTTTGAGAAAAGAATGTAAATATAAACTCCATTAAACGATCTATTAAAATATGATTTTCTTATTTTTCTCTTCTGTTTGTATAATCTGACACAAATGTGCATGGGAAAACAATAGTTAAGCTTTATACTTCAGATATACATCGATATTGTTTCTTGAAAAACTATTTCATATAACTATGATATACGATCTGTTTTTCCGTCGTGCAAAACAAAAATTTCGTATTTCATTTGCACTTTTAGTCCTTTCTTTCTTTGACAACTAACCAAAACCAATTATAGAAGATGTTTGAGTAGACCTTGGATTAAATTTAAGTTTGTTACGTAAGTACGACGTGACAATCAAAGTATACCTTTATATTTCATTTATCCTTATGTTACTTTCGTTCAAGTAAACGCTCGGCTGCCTCCATAAACCCCTATTGCGAAATGTCGGAGTGGACAGAGACTGCCGCCATATTGGACTCGCTTCAGATTTTCAAATGCTAATATCTAGAGTTTATATTTATAAATATTCAAAAAAATTATATAGTAAGCATCAATGGAAGGGTCTCTATTAAGATTCCAAAAATAAATGAAAAATATTGAAAAACAAAAAAGTTAGAAAATACATTTTTTTTTAATTCGCTTGTCCTAACGACCGGAAGTACTGACGACGAACGAAAGGTCGCGTCCTGGATAGCAAATATGACGATCCATAATCCCTGAAAGTTTCACATTTACATCTTCTACCGTTCTTGAGATTAACCGTAGACAAAATGTCATTTTAAAATCAGAAAATGTCCCGTAACTTGGCACCAGAAGCGAATTTTCAAAAAATCTCTCGGAAAAAATAACTTTAGATAACAATACATAATTTCTGTAAATTTCATGAAAATCCACCAAGTAGTCTTCGAGAAATCGCGTGCACAAAATTTGATGTACGGAAAAATAATAATAATAACTAGAAAAGAAACTCGTTGCGAGCAACGAGAGGTCTTCCGTTCGATTCTAAAAAAAAAAAATCGCAAAATCGAGCTGAAAAAAGTAATAAACCTTGATATGAAAACAAACGGGATTGAAGCCGGGTCGCCGGTGTGAAAATCCAAACCGTTTACTATCACGCTGTAGGGATCAAAACTCTAAATGTGCTTGTATATACTTCTGCAACAGTACAAATAAACCTTCAAATAATGAAAGGCGGGTCATTATTCATAATTTTGCGTCAAACGCCACGAATATATCTTCGCGCCTTTTCTTTGGAATGTTTCATTAAATAGGTTTGATAGCTTCAATGGAAATGAAACAAGAACGCTTTTTTCAAGGTTAAGAAAGTATATTTAGCATATTTACATATTCCATATCGTATAAAGATAAATAACACTAAAAAAGTGAAACTGCTGTAATTTTTAATTTTTTTAAATGTCCTGTTTATCCCCAGAGTGAACTATCCAGATTAGTTTAACTTTCATGAAAAGGTTGAACTGTTTCGCCGAAAAACATGCCTACGACGGTCAAGGAATCAGATACCATTTGTGTTCAATAATTTAAATCAGATCTTTGAGACAAGAATGTTAATATTAACCCAATTCAACGATCGTTTGGAAAACGGTTTTCTTATTTTTTTTTTTCCTTTTGTATTAGTCTAATATGACACAAGTCTGCATAAGGAAAACAGTGGTTACGTGTAATTCTTACTATATACCTCAATATTGTTTCTTAAAAATCATTACTTATAACTAAACCAATTATAGAAGTCGTTTCAGACGACCTGGGATTAAACCTTAGTTTGACACAGAATTACAACGTAACAACGACGTGACAATCCAAGTATTCTTTTATATTTCATTTATCCTATGTTACTTTCGTTCAAGCAAACGCTCGGCTGACTCCGTAAACCCTGAATTGCGCAATGTCGGAGTTGACAGGGACAGCCGCCATTTTGGACCCGCTTCAGATTTTTAAATGTTAATATCTAGAGTTTGGATTTATTAATATTCAAACAAATTATACAGTAAGCATTAAAAGGAGGGTTTCTATTCACACACCAAAATTAAATGAAAAATATTGAAAAACAAAAAAGTTAGAAAATACGGACTTTTTAATTTCGCTTCCGATAGCAACCGGAAGTAATAACGACGCACAAAGAGGTGATTCCGCACATCTAGAAGTCATCATCTATCATCTCTAATAAGTCTCCAGTTAATATCTTTAGCCATTTTTGAAAAAAAGGGGGAACAAAAATACATTTTAAAATCAGAAAACTGTCAATATCTTGGAACCAAAGGTGAGTATTCCAAATTTTCCTTGTCATGCCACAACTTCATATAATGACGCATAATTCCTGAAAGCTTCATTGAAATCCACTGGATAGTTTTCGAGAAATCGCCTGCACAAAAATTTCGGGAAAATAATAATAATAATAATAATAACTAGATGAGATCTCGTTGCGAGCAACGAGTATGTCTTCCGTTGAATTTCTCGATAAGATGAGATGTGATTTTGACTGAGATATTCGTGAAAAGAGAATGACATAAAGTCTTCCTTCATTTCTTCTTAAGTTTCTGATTTTTATCACAATATTCTGAACATCTTTTGTTCAGTATGGCTTATAAAAATACCCCCTCTTTTCGAGATATAAAGCATGAAAGATGTAGAATTTTGCAACCACTTATTACGTAACATATGATCAAAACTTTATAATGTATTGTTGCAAATCATTAAGATGAATATCTTTGCTTCTCATAATGGATACTTATAAAAAAAACATCGATCATGAAAGAGTTGAAGATGAAATACTTTTGACCCCTCTAAGCCCCTAATCTAAGAAGTCAGCCCCTTTTTCTTCAGATCAAATGAAAGGTCTTGTGATTTTGAAGATTTTTTGTTCAGGACTTATTCAGAATCTTCTATTTGTTGTGGAGATATGTTAAATAAAAATATTTTTAAGGGTCACTCCTACAAGTCCTCAATGGGGCCGTTTTACCCAAATTCAAAGTATACATATTGCTTAGAACATTATTCTTGCCATCTTTTTTTCAATATTGCTTATCAAAATATTTCCGCTTTTTGAGATATAAAGCAACAAAGATTTTACATTCTGGCCCCTTCTGACCCCATAATTACATCACATATCAAAATTTTATCATATATTGTTGCAAATCCTTAAAGATAAATACTTTTGCTTCAGTAATGTTTAACAGAATATTGATCATTAGAGAGTTATAGATAAAAGACTTTTGGCCCCTCTGAGCCCCTAATTTGAGGGGTCAGGCCCATTTTCTTGATATCAAACGAAAGGTCTTGTGATTTCAAAGACTTTTTGTTCTAAAACTATTCAGAGATTTCTTTTCGTATAGGAGATGTGCTTTATATAAATATTTAGGGGCCACACCTACAAGTCCTTAATGGGGCCATTTTACAAAAATTCAAAGTTTGCATATTGTTTAGATCATTATTCTGACCATCTTTTGTTCAATATTGCTTATCAAATTTTTCCCCCTTTTCGAGATATGAAGCGTCAAAGAATTAGCATTCTGGCCCCTTGTGACCCCTAATTACGTAACATATGACCAAAATATTGTAATATATTGTTGCAAATCATTAATATGAGCAACTTTACTTCTGTAATGTATCACAAAATAATGAACATTAAAGAGTTAAAGATGAAATACTTCTGGCCCCTCTGAGCCCCTAATTTGAGGAGTCAGCCCCTTTTTCTTGATATCAAAGGAAAGGTCTTGTGATTTCAAAGACTTTTTGTTCTACAACTATTCAGAGATTTCTTTTTGTTTAGAAGATATACTTAATATTAATATTTAGGGGCCACCCCTACAAGTCCCTAATGGGACCATTTTACAGAAATTCAAAGTATGCATATTGTTTAGATCATTATTCTGACCATCTTTTTTTTGTTCAATATTGCTTATCAAAATTTTCCCCCTGTTTGAGATATGAAGCGTCAAAGATTTAGCATTCTGGCCCCTCGTGACCCAAATTACGTAACATATGACCAAAATTTTGGTCAAAAAAAGAATAAAATTTTGTAATATATTGTTGCAAATCGTTAATATGAACAACTTTGCTTCTGTAATGTATCACAAAATATTGATCATTAAAGAGTTAAAGATGAAAGACTTCTGGCCCCTCTGAGCCCCTAATTTGAGGAGTCAGCCCCTTTTTCTTGATATCAAACGAAAGGTCTTGTGATTTTAAAGACTTTTTATTCAACAACTATTCAGAGATTTCTTTTTGTTTAGAAGATATACTTAATATTAATAGGGACACCCCTACAAGTCCCTAATGGGGCCATTTTACAGAAATTCAAAGTATGCATATTGTTTAGATCATTATTCTGACCATCTTTTGTTCAATATTGCTTATCAAAATTTTCCCCCTGTTTGAGATATGAAGCGTTAAAGATTTAGCATTCTGGCCCCTCGTGACCCCTAATTACGTAACAAATGACTAAAATATTGTAATATATTGTTGCAAATCGTTAATATGAACAACTTTGCTTCTGTAATGTGTCACAAAATATTGATCATTAAAGAGTTAAAGATGAAAGACTTCTGGCCCCTCTGAGCCCCTAATTTGAGGAGTCAGCCCCTTTTTCTTGATATCAAACGAAAGGTCTTGTGATTTCAAAGACTTTTTGTTCTACAACTCTTCAGAGATTTCTTTTTGTTTAGAAGATATACTTAATATTAATATTTAGGGGCCACCCCTACAAGTCCTTAATGGGGCCATTTTACAAAAATTCAAAGTTTGCATATTGTTTAGATCATTATTCTGACCATCTTTTGTTCAATATTGCTTATCAAATTTTTCCCCCTTTTCGAGATATGAAGCGTCAAAGAATTAGCATTCTGGCCCCTTGTGACCCCTAATTACGTAACATATGACCAAAATATTGTAATATATTGTTGCAAATCATTAATATGAGCAACTTTACTTCTGTAATGTATCACAAAATAATGAACATTAAAGAGTTAAAGATGAAATACTTCTGGCCCCTCTGAGCCCCTAATTTGAGGAGTCAGCCCCTTTTTCTTGATATCAAAGGAAAGGTCTTGTGATTTCAAAGACTTTTTGTTCTACAACTATTCAGAGATTTCTTTTTGTTTAGAAGATATACTTAATATTAATATTTAGGGGCCACCCCTACAAGTCCCTAATGGGACCATTTTACAGAAATTCAAAGTATGCATATTGTTTAGATCATTATTCTGACCATCTTTTTTTTGTTCAATATTGCTTATCAAAATTTTCCCCCTGTTTGAGATATGAAGCGTCAAAGATTTAGCATTCTGGCCCCTCGTGACCCAAATTACGTAACATATGACTAAAATTTTGTAATATATTGTTGCAAATCGTTAATATGAACAACTTTGCTTCTGTAATGTATCACAAAATATTGATCATTAAAGAGTTAAAGATGAAAGACTTCTGGCCCCTCTGAGCCCCTAATTTGAGGAGTCAGCCCCTTTTTCTTGATATCAAAGGAAAGGTCTTGTGATTTTAAAGACTTTTTGTTCTACAACTATTCAGAGATTTCTTTTTGTTTAGAAGATATACTTAATATTAATATTTAGGGGACACCCCTACAAGTCCCTAATGGGGCCATTTTACAGAAATTCAAAGTATGCATATTGTTTAGATCATTATTCTGACCATCTTTTGTTCAATATTGCTTATCAAAATTTTCCCCCTTTTCGAGATATGAAGCGTTAAAGATTTAGCATTCTGGCCCCTCGTGACCCCTAATTACGTAACATATGACTAAAATATTGTAATATATTGTTGCAAATCGTTAATATGAACAACTTTGCTTCTGTAATGTGTCACAAAATATTGATCATTAAAGAGTTAAAGATGAAAGACTTCTGGCCCCTCTGAGCCCCTAATTTGAGGAGTCAGCCCCTTTTTCTTGATATCAAACGAAAGGTCTTGTGATTTCAAAGACTTTTTGTTCTACAACTCTTCAGAGATTTCTTTTTGTTTAGAAGATATACTTAATATAAATATTTAGGGGCCACCCCTACAAGTACTTAATGGGGCCATTTTACAAATATTCAAAGTATGCATATTGTTTAGATCATTATTCTGACCAACTTTTGTTCAATATTGCTTATCAAAATATTCCCTCTTTTCAAGATATGAAGTGTCAAAGATTTAGCATTCTGGCCCCTTGTGACCCCTTATTACGTAAGATATACTTAACAGTTGAAAATATGTTTTTGCAAATAGTCTAAAATTAATAAAAATCGAAAAATCGAGCAGAAAAAGTGATAAAATTTTTTGGTCACAAGCGGGATCGAACCCGGGTCGCCCGCGTGACAATCCAACGCGCTAACCATTCGGCCATCGGGATCGCCGCTTCGCGTTTTCAAATGCAAATATCTCGAGATTGGCTCGGTCGATTTTCAAACAAATTACATATTTGGATTCAGAAAAGGGGTCTTTATTCAATTCTAATAAAAAAATATTAAAAAAGAAAAGTTGAAAAATTGCGTTTTTTAAATTCGCTTCCGGTTTCGACCGGAAGTATTGACGACGCACGAAAAGGCGATTCTACAACGCTATAAATCATGAACTATCATCTCCAATTATTCTTAGCTTCATATCTTAAGCAGTTTTCGCTAAGTAATCAAGACAAAATTGCATTTTAAAATCAGAAAATTGTCCATATCTCACGACCGGAAGTGACGTCATCGACGAAAAAAATTTCCAATAAGGTTCAGATCAGTACCTATCAGATGTGAAAGATTCATGAGAATCGGTCCAGTAGTTTACGAGAAATCGCGTGCACAAAATCGGTAAGAATAATAATAATAATAATAATAATAATAGGGAAAAAGAAACCGAAGAATAACAAGAAGGTCTTCCGTTGGAGACGGAAGACCTTAATAAGAAACAATAGAATCACTATAAGGTCTTCCGTGAAGACGGAAGACCTTAATAAGAAGAAACAATAGAATCACTATAAGGTCTTCCGTGAAGACGGAAGACCTTAATAATAGGGAAAAAGAAACCGAAGAATAACAAGAAGGTCTTCCGTTGGAGACGGAAGACCTTAATAATGTCAGTTTTTACATTCCTTAATGTATGGTAAGTTTGTTTCTGCGTTTCTGATTACAATGAATCAAGAGAGATAACTCTAAGTGACAGACTAGACCAGGACTAGTATGGAACACCGTAACTGCCTTATGTGGAGATTTTTCATTATATGCTGATACTTTGTCATTATATGCTGGTACTTCGTTATTATATGCTGGTACTTCATTATATGCTGGTACTTTGTAATTATATACAGGTACTTCGTCAACATATGCTGGTACTTTGTCATGATATGCTGCTACATTTTGATCGTTGTTCACATTAATTATTTCACGGAAACAGACGTTGTGCATTCAAAACTTCGTGTAATTATATGGGCTTGTCTTTCGAATTGTTCGAATTTTGAATCTACCTTAAAACACTTAAAAGTTACCGGTATTAAAACAAGCGGGGGGTATAATAAAGATTCTGACATTTCAGTCAAGAAAGTTTTAAAAAGACGTTCCACATCTATAGATATCTTAAAGGTACTTGGACACAGATTTGAAGTTAATTTTTTTTCTATAATATTACGACTAATATATTTTAATAGCATTTCACACAAAAATTAATTAAAAATCTTATTTCGTTTGAAAGTTATTAAAATTTTAATTTTATTGGCGCGTTTGATTGACACATCTTTGCACTTTCACAAATTTTAACTTTATTCTTAATCCTTAGGAAAATTGACATCTTGTTGTTTATTAATGAGAAATATTATTACTATAATCCAGAAAATTCAGAGTAGACATGTTCGAAAGCAAAACAAACACACAATATATTGTCAGTCCGTGTAGTTGTTGTGAGCAGACTTTGGCGATTAAACGCACCCGGTGAATCAAAACACCAAACAATAACAAAGCTTTCGCGCTGTTTACAAAAACTGTGTACATAACACGAGTGTGCTCGATTTGCTAAACTTTGTACACAACGGAATGACGATACTTGTGAAGGAGTTTTGCTTTCTAACATTTTTACTCTAAATAAAATTATTTTCCGGATTTAAGTTTTAATGTTTCTCATTAATACACAACAAGATTGCCACTTTTCCTAAGGATTAAGAATAAAGTTAAAAATTGTGAAAGTGAAAGAATGAGTCAATCAAACCCGCCAAAAAATTAAAAGTTTTAATAACTTTTAAATGAAATAAGATTTTTAATTAATTTTTGTGTGAAATGCTATCAAAATATATAATTCGTGGTATTATATAGAAAAAATTAACTTCAAATCTGTGTCCAAGTACCTTTAACATAAAGTAAATAGGTGTGACATACACACGTCTTTTAAATGATGAAGAAAAAAGGAAGAGGTTGAAAAAAGTTTTTAAAAACTTTTATGTTCTTGATATTCAGTAGAAAAAACCAGAATCTCGAGAAAGTCTTTGCTCTTGCAATTTTATACTCATTTTTTAGTTTTCAGGTATTTTGAGTTTATGTTGTCATTTTGTCATTAATAGCAACGCCCACCCCATTGTCGCCCGTGTGGCGCAAGGGTTAGAGCCTCTGCTCAAAAGATTCTGTAACGGTGTTTATATATATATATATATATATATATATATATATATATATATATATATATATATATATATATATATATATATATATATATATATATATATATATATATATATATATATATAATGTTAAAGTAGCAGCATATAATGACAAAGTAGCAGCATATAATTACAAAGTAGCAGCATATAATGACAAAGTACCAGTATGTAATGACAAAGTACCAGCATATAATGAAAGCTCTCGATATAAGGCAGTTACGGCTTTCCATAAGGAGGAGTAACCTATATTATTTGTTTACCTGACATTTAAACCCAGATGATAGCAATGACCGCCATTACTGGATTTAATGTTGCAGACAAATAATACCATGATTTTTCTTTTACAAGATACTCTTTCCTTAAGTTTGTCTTCAATATATATAAGCATATTGCGTGCATTTTATTTTTTGATTACATCTGCATCGGACAGGATACATTTACTAGCTTGCTCTAGTCTAATCCAAGATTCATCTGACTCTAACCTCTGCTTTTATATTGTGACTTGTACAGGGGAGAGTCAGAAAATGAGAACACACATACAGTAAAAATAGTAATATACGAAATATAATACTTTTTAGTTTTAGATCAAAAGTTATCATAGACCCCCACATCAGTGCCCAAGATGTGATCAGATGTGACCTTTGTGAGACAGCTATAGTACAGATGTACTGTGATTTCTGTCATGTCAACCTCTGTAATCCCTGTATTGGAGAACACATTTCAGATGGCTACAGTAATCATCAAATTGCCCCATTCCAACAAAGAAAATCAACCTTAATTTATCCTAAGTGTACAACACATTTAACCAAACTCTGTGAATTACAATGCAATTAATGTGACATCCCTGTTTGTTCTTTATGCACAGTATCTAAAAGCCATGAGAGACACACAATGTCAAACTTTTTTGAAATTTGTAACACAAAGATACAAACAATAAAGAAAGATTTACAAGAAATAGAAAGCATAATTTCCCCAACATATGAAGAAATTGTCACTGATACGGAAACCCAGATAGAAGGCTTAGACAGAGAATATGACAAACTTATGAAAGCAGCGAAACACCATGGAGAATTCCATAAAGAAATTGACAACAATGTCAAAAAACTGACAACAGAAATTAAAGAGATGAAAATCAAACACCGGGACATTCTGAAGAAACAGCTTAATGAAAAGAAACAGATACAGATAGTTATTGAACAAGCATGGCTCAATCTGAAAAAAAGTGGAAGAATCAAACGAAATATCTCTGACTACAGAATATAGATCTAAAAACCAAGAATTCAGCAAACTTCCTCCAAAAGTCTTAGTATCACTGCCAATAAATAGCCCAAAGACAATAGATACTGAACAGCTTTACAAGTTGTTTGGTTTTTTGACACCACTATCCACTAGAACAGAAGAAAAGGGCTACATAATGAAAACAACAAATACACAAACTAAAGAAATTCTGATAGAACAACTCATCACTACTATAAATACTGTTTATGAAGAACTCTACAGTGTTACCTGTCTCGGTGAAGAAGAAATTTAGAAAAATGGAAAAGTCAGTGATATGAAAATCTTCAACATTCAAGGCTCGCTTATCAGCACAATCAGAACAAAATCAGGGGAATGGCCAATTGACATAGCAGTGACAAGTGATGGAGATTTAGTGTACTCTGATTGGGAAAGAAAGACCATAAATAATGTAACGAATGGACAAACAGAGGAGATAAACAGACTACAGGGCTGGAAACCTGTAAATCTCTGTGTCACCTCCTCTGGTGATCTCCTGGTTACCATGTACAGTGATGGTCATCCCTTACTAACTATGTTCAGTAAAACAGAATCCAAAGTTGTTCGCTACTCAGGGTCCACAGAGAAATAAACAATCCAGTTTGATGATGAGGTACACCTCTGTATTCAGGAAATAACTTCATTTAGTCCATAAGTGAGAACAGGAACCTGGATATCTGTGTGCCTGACCGTAAAACAGGTGCTGTAGTGGTAGTCAATCTAGCTGGGAAACTCCGATTTAGGTAGTGGGTCATCATCTACTACAAAGAACGAACCATTTATACCCCCATGGCATCACAACAGACAGCCAGAGTCAGATCCTGACAACAGACAGTGATAACCACTGTATCCACATCGAATGTCAGACTGCTCGGCCCAACGACTCCTCGGCCCACTGATATCTCGGCCCATTCACACCTCGGCTCCGACGGCTCGGCCTAAATTTGAAGACACCTCGGCTCACATAAAAGACACCTCGTCTAATTTTGCTAAGTCATCAATATTTTACCATTTCTTGGTGACTTCAAAAGGGGGGGGGGGCTAAAGGCTTCTTGACCACCTCTGACAAAACAACCTCGACTGTGTTCTACAAGTGTCCAAGAGACCTCTCTTTTTCACGGTCGGTTAAACTTGGTTATATTTTTAATTGTAGGGAAGATTTATTCATCAAATAAAAATCATATAGGTAAACAAAAAGCAACCTGTTATTTTCTAACACAATATGAGACTGCAAGTAACTAGAATTCATGTTTATTTTTTTAAACATTTTTTTCATTATAGATGAGTATTAGGAAAAGTTATTGCCATGAGTAATTAGTATCATAGATAGAATAACTGAAAGAAAACCTTGACATATTGTCTAGAACCTATCAGATAGTGCGTTGTATTAGCATATTATAATGAGGTATAAGATAGCGATATAAAAATATAGAAGGTAAAGAGGTAAAATTTACCTTGTCTATCAAATAGTATAATAAAGAAGGGAAGTGGCTACAATTTTTATGAATTTTTAATGTCCGATGAGGAATTATATTCCCAAAAAGTATGACAAGAGTTTCCAAGGCAATTGAACACTCCATTATTTCAGTTTGTTCATTAACATATTCATAAAGGTAAAAACTATAAGGAATGTGAAATTTTGACTATGTAATTCATATTTCACTATGACTATACCTCGATCTATATTGAGAAATTCAATGTATTATAAGCTCATGAAAAGATGTACACATTTGACTTTTACTTATAACCCCCCCCCCCCCCAAAAAAAAAAAAACAAAAAAAAAAAAAAAAAAAACAAAACAAAACAAAACAAGAAAATCCTGTTCATATGACTTCTCGCTCTCAATTTTCACACAAATGCATAAGATAAAGGAAAAATAGCATATCTTGTCTCGATTAAAATGCAACCAAAAATTTTACGATGTCTTTGAATAAAAATTTCCATGCTAAATTGACATAAAAAAGATACACACCTTCAATTAACTATTTTCAACCTGTTTTCCCGTGGGTATTTATTTAATCTTATTTTATTTTCTTCTTTATAATAATGTTGGTATTCTATTATGGCAGATATATACAATTATGACTCGCTTATACTGTACTCTCTAACTGTTAGGAATAATGTAAATTTCACCTGAAAGGGACGCCATATATTTTTCAGTAAAAATACATTACACGGCGTTAGTCGTTTAATTATGTTCCCCAAACGGAGTTTGGGAACATATTGTTTTTACTCGGTTTCTTATTATCATTATTATTATTATTATGTTCCCCAAACGAAGTTGGGGAACATATTGTTTTTACTCGGTTTCTTATTATTATTAAGGTCTTCCGTCTTCACGGAAGACCTTCTAGTGATTCTACTGTTTCTTATTAAGGTCTTCCGTCTTCAACGGAAGACCTTCTAGTGATTCTACTGTTTCTTATTATTATTATTCTTATTTTTTTTCCCCAAAATTTTGTGCACGCGATTTCTCGAAAACTATTCGGTGCTTTTCAATGAAACTTTCAGGAAACATGCGTCATTATATGAACTTTGTTCATCAGAAGGAAAATTTGGAATACTCACCTTTGGTTCCAAGTTACTGACAATTTTCTGATTTTAAAATGGATTTTTGTCCCCCCTTTTTTACGAAAATGGTCTAAGATATTAACTGGAGACTTGTTAGAGATGATAGATGATGACTTCTAGATATGTGAAATCACTTTTTCGTGTGTCGTCAGTACTTCCGGTCGCTAGCGGAAGCGAATTTAAAAAGTCCGTATTTTCTAACCTTTTTGTTTTTCAATATTTTTCATTTGTTTTTGGAATGTTAATAGAAACCGTTCTTATAATGCTTATTATATAATTTGTTTGAACATTGATAAATCCAAACTCTAGATATTAGCATTTAAAAATCTGAAGCGGGTCCAAAATGGCGGCTCTCTCTGTCAACGCCGACATTTCGCAATAGGGGTTTTCAGAGGCAGTCAAGCGTTTGCTTGAACGAAAGTAAATAA